>NC_136811.1:14206629-14299129 GCF_951216825.1 Electrona antarctica
AAAAGTAGCAAAAAGAGAAGATCAACAAGCTCAACACGCACCGCTTCACGCGCCGCGTTTCGACTCAAGCTTGCAGATCTGCTACTTTTGATACCTTATTGTGACGATCTATGTAGAAAACAAAAAGTTAAAATCGAGATGAGGTTTCTGCCCGACAGCAAAAATATTATAGTTAGTATGCTCCAAAATTCTAAGGTTTCTCAAGCTGAAGTAATGGTCTACTGATGAGTTCATGTGGCCAGTCTATAACTAGTCATAACTAGTCAGATCTGGCACAGAATAAGCTATATTATTTAATAATGGTGAAGACGTCCTGGAAATGACGTAAAGATCATCCCCATATGGGCTGTGATCTGGCCTAGTCCTGTCACCGGAGTCACCGGAGGACGTCATCATAACGTCATCATGACGTCATTTGGCTTGCTGGGTAGTAATTCATTTTCAATGGGGGTCCGTGGCCTAAATGCTAATCAACCTGTGGGTTCTTGAGATCAAAAGGGTTGGGAAACAAGTGGTCTTCTGTAAATAAATGGCCTGTTGCCACTTTTTCCTTCTGGCAGCCACTCGGACAAATGATACAGTCTGTGCTCCGTGTCTAGAAGGGACCTTCGGCAACGTGTCAGATTCTTCCACACCTTGTCAAAGACACACCAAGTGAGTATACAGTACGTTTCAACTTTTACTATACACCACTACTTGTTTGAAATGTTAACACCACTTGAACCCTAGCATCGTGAGCTTGTAGATCTGCTATTTTCGACAAAGAGATTTAGGGCTCCATTTTCGTCACCGCTAAACCCCTTATCCCTAAACTTCTTTGTCTTTTTTTACTATTTTGCAAAACATTTTTGAATAGTTAAAATGGCCAGTCTACAAGCTCACAATGTGTCAATGTAGATTGGCTAGTTGAACTATTCAAAAATGTTTTTCAAAATAGTAAAAAAGGCAAAGAAGTTTAGGGATAAGGGTGACGAAAATGGAGCCCTTAGTGTAGAGGGAAATAATAGCAGACCGTGGGCAGCTGGGTTTAAGTGGTTAACTCGGAAGAGCTTTGTTCCTAAATGAGAGGGATATGAATTTATACAAAATTATTGAAATCATAATTTGTCCTTTTGCAGACCAAGTCATTGATACACCAAAAAAGAAAAAAAACATGAATAAAACAAATTTCCCCCAAAATGGATACAGACAGTACATACCTATTTCACATACTGTATGTATTCATCTCATTATAGTCTATTGATTACAGGCCAATTTTATTTAGTTTATCATCCCAAGCTACAGTACAGTATACATTGAACTGACACCTAACCATTTACACCTAGGCCCTATACTAGGGGCAAACGTTAGTACACCATATGTGGACGGTTAAAACCCCCGTTAAAGGTCCCTGCACACAGAGCGCGTTTTTTTTGTTTTCCCGTCGGTTTTCCGAAAAACGCTTCCAGCGTGCAACCACCTTAAAGGACCACTTCACCACTTTTCAACCTATCTTCATATAATAGGTCCTCACTAATAATCATGAAAAAATGGCACGATTTTTTTCTACTCAGTCTGTGTCTCATAGGAGGGTTGTGGGCAGTTTAGAAACCGTCTTCCAGTGACATCATCATTAGGCAGATTTTTTTTAGATTTTCATTATCGTGAGAACGATGGCTTCCATTTTCGCATTGCAACTTTTCAGGACTAGAAAGCCTGCAGTTTCTATTAGCTTGTATTCCCCATTGATGATGTCACTGGAAGACGGTTTCTGAACTGCCCACAGCCCTCCTATGAGACACAGACCGACTGACCGAGTAGGAAAAAAATGGCACAATTCTTTCATGATTATTAGTGAGGACCTATTATATGAAGATAGGTTGAAAAGTGGTGAAGTGGTCCTTTAAGACCCCGGTTAAGAACCCGGTTAAGACCTGGCGGTCAAGACCCCGGTTAAGACCCCATGCCTTCCGTATGTGGTTATGGTTAGGGTTTGGGGTTAGTGTTAGTAATGTCGGATTATTGGGACGTTGGACTAAAGTTATGCACCCTTCCACCTACACGTAGTTAGAATAAGTAACTGTTTGCATTGATACTGTCCTGTTTATTACTGTCATTGAGGTTTTATTTTCCTCTCACCAGCACATATGAGATGAGTAACTTAACCTGAGCCTTATTTAGCCCCACCACACCAGCACAGCGTGATCTGATTGGCTGGAGTGTTATGTTATGTTATGTTATGTTATGTTATGTTATGTTATGTTATGTTATGTTATGTTATGTTATGTTATGTGATGTGATGTGATGTTATGTTATGTTATGTTATGTTATGTTATGTTATGTTATGTTATGTTATGTTATGTTATGTGATGTTATGTTATGTTATGTTATGTCGCCGCTTCCGCTTAAAATTGAAAACCCTCGAGTGTTGCATACACAGTCTATTGAATTTGATTTATTAGACATAACAACAAGATCTGTTGTCAGAGAGCTTGTACGCGCAGGCCAATCTATGACGTCACGTCACTAATACTATGAGTTCATCAGGGCGTAAAACGGACAGATCGACTGCAGAGATTTGCGGATTTATATTTCAGGACAACCGCCAATTCAATCTAACGACTTCCCACTCACTCCCATGGGTCCTCAGTGATACACGTCACGTGTAAAGATTTACTTGAATGCAAGCTACAGTACAAACTAAAAGCTATACCTTATAATAACTATTAGATAATTGATTGAGTGATTGATTAATTGATTGATTTAAAAGTTTTATTCACCGTATGTAGAATGTTATTGGGTACATTTCAACGGAAGTACAGGTCAATACAAAAACTGCTACGAGGATGAAACCAGAAAAAGCACTATAAGACTTGTTTGCATCAGGGTCATCCATTTTCAATTCATCAGAACATTTAAAGACATACAAATATACACTTCTATGAAAAAAAGGAAATCATCATACAGTTAAAGAAAGTAAAAAAGGGAAAAACAGGGGAGTATTAGTATTGCTCCCCGAGCAACACTAACCTTAAAAACAATTATACTGAACACGGATTATATTTTCCTTTTCAGGTGTGACGCCATAGGCAAGGAAGTGGAAACTCTTGGAACCCAGAGAACGGATACCGTGTGTGGGTCCGTCATAGTTCGTAAGTGTCAACATTTAAGACTATCTCGGCAAGTGTTTCTCTGTTGGTGATTATGGAGCCAGCTGTCTTAAGACATTATCTGATCAAATAATTTCAGTAGAGGAATAATGTGTCATTTCTGACCTTTACTTTTAATCAGTCACATTATTCTTGTTTGAAATTAAATGCAACGGTATGTCTTGGTATGCAATATATCTTGGTTCATTGATTAAGTTTGACATAGACCTTTATTGACTTTTTCAAGCTAAAAGTTAATGACCACTTCGGGGAGAAGTGGTCATTAATGACAATATGCACATATACAGCCTATACACTTGCATACATGCGTTTATTACGTCTTGTTCATGTAAGACATACAAGAAAACGTTATTGTCATTGTACAGGAGCTCTCCATGCAGCACTACGGAACACTACACTAAAAGTATCAAAAGCAGCAAAACCACAAGCGAGTGAGTTTTGGACAAATGAGGTTTCCTCCTGATAAAGACGAAATAGTGGAATTAGTATCTAGAAAAGCTAGCTGATATTAGTCCTACAGGCTCAATAGAAACTTGCTCAGGTGTGGGGAAAGATAAGAGTTTCAGAAATTCAAAATGCAACTCATTGTGGAAAATTCTCATTCTTTCACTCTCTTTCTCTTTCTCTCTCTCTCTCTCTCTCTCTCTCTCTCTTAGAGTGCTCATGGATGTTGCCCGCAGGCCTATGGTCAGGACTAGTATTGACCTGCCTCATTCTTCTTCTTGCCATCATATGTTGGCGCTCAAAGCGCAGATCACTCAGAGCAGGTATTGTGTTTACAGTAACTGTTGCAGACTGGATGTCTTTGTGGCTCTTGTGAGTTGCACGTGGTTTACTTTCTTGCACAGTAAGGGCTCCATTTTCGTCACCGCTAAACCCCTTATCCCTAAACTTCTTTGCCTTTTTTTTTACTATTTTGAAAAACATGTTTGAATAGTTCAACTAGCCAATCTACATTGACACGTTGTGAGCTTGTAGACTGGCCATTTTAACTATTCAAAAATGTTTTGCAAAATAGTAAAAAAAAAAAAAAAAGGCAAAGACGTTTAGGGATAAGGGGTTTAGCGGTGACGAAAATGGAGCCCTAAATATCAAAAGGCCGCCATAGAAGATGTGTGAATATTTATAGGTCTCAGGCATCCCCGTGCACTGATGGTATACTATGCGTTTGAGGGTGTTAAAATCAGATCAGTGCTTTGAAGTCACAGAAATTGAGGGTAAGGGACTTCCCACCATGTCCTCCACAGCAACGCAACATGTTATGTAGAGTGGAACTTACAGGCTTTGTTTTTGCCCTAATTATTTCAACTAAATGGGGTGTGCAGTTCACGCACAGTGTAGTTACAGCCAGGTACAGGATACTGATAAGTAAAGTGCTGCATGTGATGTGAAAGGTGATGTGTGTAATATCCGCTTAAATGATCTTATCTATACCGTGTACTGTCTACAGCACTTCCTTGTTTCGGAGAACGTTGCTTAAACCGGCATGAACACAATTACCTTCAATAACTTCTTACATTCAGAAATGTACTGATCAGTCCACAAGAAATGCAATGTGCGGGTCATCACTGCTGAAACAGTGTCCTGTATTCAGAATTATCTGTTAAATAAAAAAAGACACAAACTTCACCCTACCAAACAATATCATGTTACGCTGCTCAAATATCTTACATTCAAAATCGAACTTTCATCATTTAACAAACATAGAAAGATATCTATTGTTCCATGCAATGTTATGCAGCTCAAAGAGTTAAATTACACAATCGTACAGTACGTCACACGACAGACTGCTTCATTGGCTGAGTGTGAGAGACCGAGAGGATATCGAGAAACCACATCCTTGTTGTTGCAGTCTGACGAACTTCTGTATTCTTGACAACGTAACACAGTGACATTCATCAGAAGCTGCCACCTCAGACATAATGTTGAAAACATGCGTCTGCTTGACGACATTTGCAGGTGAATGGCCTAGATTTTTGGGACTGGAATTGACATTTGGCAAAGAGAACGTCATGGTTCAGTGGCAGGCACCTTGGTTCTGAAAACTGCTTATCATATGTACGTCTGCACTAGACTGACTGTGACATAGCACGCACATACACGCACACCCACACGCACACAGTAAAGACTTGGCCAGTAACAATCTGATGCCCTTCTTTATAGAAACATTCAGCTGACTGATTTTTATTTTATTTATCTAACTTTAGAATTTCTTTTTTTCCCCCATCTCAATAACAGATAGTGGCAAAGCTGAGAGACAGACAGTGTAGGAGAGACAGACAGTAGAACAGCTGAGAGACAGGTAGTGTAGGAGAGACAGACAGTACAGCTGAGAGGGAGACAGTGTAGGGTAGACAGACAGTAGGACAGCTGAGAGGGAGACAGTGTAGGAGAGACAGACAGTAGGACAGCTGATATGGAGACAGTGTAGGAGAGAAACAGCAGGACAGCTGAGATGGAGACAGTGTAGGAGAGAAACAGTAGGACAGCTGAGATGGAGACAGTGTAGGAGAGAAACAGTAGGACAGCTGAGATGGAGACAGTTCAGGGGAGACAGACAGTAGAGCTGAGAGGGAGACAGTTCAGGGGAGACAGACAGACAGTACAGCTGAGATGGAGACAGTGTAGGAGAGACAGACAGTACAGCTGAGAGGGAGACAGTGTAGGAGAGACAGACAGTACAGCTGAGAGGGAGACAGTTCAAGGGAGACAGACAATAAGACAGCAGAGAGACAGACAGTATGAGGTTCATTCGGGGACATGGGAAAGATAATTCCTTGCTGCTGACAGAGACGGTTTATCAGTTGAATGAATGAGGCGATCATTACTCTCGGCTAGCTAAGCATCAAAACCTTCATCCAATATTCCAAACCCCGACCGAAATTATGACGTCAGAAAAGCCAATACTTTGTCTCGTACCTTTGATACAGCTCAGCCGATCAGAATAAATTGGAACAAAGCTCACCCTGCACTGTAAACACATCATTAACTTGCATATTTTATAGAGAAAATACTAAAATGGAGAAAATACAAAAATCACATATACAGTATGTATAATTGTACAGTAGATTACTAGATTCTACTCTACAATTATTAATAATAATGAATGCAAATTGATTAATGAAATTAAAACTGAAACTGATTAAAACCAGTTACAGCACACTGCCTCTAACCTCTACACACACGAGAAGATCAAGGACGATTACACAGAGTGGAAGGCTGTCCACTTTGTGTACAATATCCTGTTTTTCACCCAGTCTGCATGGTGTCTTTTGTGTCTGACAGACATCCGCAGTGTTCCAGTGCAACCGGTGCCTGTAGCTCATGTCTACCCAGTGGAACTGGCCTTACCTGCCACAGAATGGATCGGCCTCTGTCAAGATAGCTGTGACGTGAAGTCCTGTGAGCCGCCGCTCTATGACTCAGGTAATACTATTAACAGGGAGACAAGCAGCATCTTTACGTCATCTAGGAAACAATGCAGCAAGTGAATCGACTTAAGTAAAAGCTTTCAAATGCGATCGATCTCATCCTTCTACAATTAATACATTTTGTCCTACTTGACTTTGACCTTTCATACCAAATTGTACCCTGTCAGATATTGAGTGAGAGAGCAAATAAATGAAGTTTCATGGCCTTGTGATTTGATGATGTAGTGTATAAAGCAGTGGTTCCCAAACTTTTTCAGGTCAAGGACCCCCAAATTGACACTAATTAGCCCGCGGACCCCCATTTGAAAATATATGACAGGGACCCCCATAAGAGAAGATTTTTACGGCTCTAGCAGTGACTTTCAACCCAGTGACCCCCAGTTTGACATGAATTAGTCTACGGACCCCATTTAATGGCATTTCTATCTCTGGGACCCCCAATTTATATTGTAAAATCAATGTTAATTTAACTCTGAGAGTGTACAAATGGACCCAAATTGACCTGTTATGGTCCATGTGGTTCCATTTGTACACTCTCTGAGTTACAGACCCATAAGGGTCCATTTGGTTCCAAACTATCATTTAGCTGGGGACCTGGAACTCCATTAACGACCCCTGGGGGTCCCCGGACCCCACTTTGGGAACCACTGGTATAATGAATGCAGAGGGGCCCCCATACCTATGGCACACCCAGAGATGTGTAGAGAGAGTGCTGCCAAAGAGGGGGCAGAATACAGCGCAGTCACGTGACCCATGCAGTGCTCGAGAGTGCAACAAGCTGGTGTGACTTGCCCAAATGTGATGACCTCATCACATTTTGTGAAGACGGCTATGGCCGTCTTCACAAGTGTTTTTCGTGCAAAACTAATGCTTGCAATTGATTCAGAATCATTAATAACCCCTAGTTTGACATCAGACGTTGTCAAACGTTTGACGACAAATGCTACTTAAAGCATAATTCAAATTAGATTTTTTTTTGCCTTATATTGCATGGTTTTCAAGGGTACCCCAACGCTCAACCCCTGAATTTATCACGATCCAAAATGTATATAATAATGAATATGGTATTTGGATGACATTAAGGATCATAAATAAAACCTTGAACGATTACTATTGCAATTTCTAGTCCAGGCAGGCTCACTCAGCCCTATCCTCTAGCACCACCCTCAGGCTAAAATGTCAACTTTGCACACAAAACAGCCCTATACTGATTCACCCCCGTTTTACTACACATCTTTCTTTCTCATTACTACTCGCAAATATGTTTTTGCACATTACAGTGAGTAGTATATAATTTGTCTCGATAAATTTAATACGCAGGACCTTAATGGAAACACGCCCCCTTATTTGGGTTATCCTTTTATTATAGCATACTTTTTCAGTATTCAATCAATCAAAATAGTACAGCCTCTAGCATCTGCTAGTGGGGCTTTGTCTATATGGTGAATACAAGCTTTCACTCTATTCCATTCGTAATTCATCATGTCACTCACAATGCACTTTGTGATTATAATAGTAACATTAATGTGAGGGATGGTCATGATAAATATTACTGAGTGTAGCCATTTAGATAAAGCTCTTGCAAACTGCAATGAATGATTTAATCTTGGGACTATTTCATTATTATGAGCCACTGAAACCGAAGATCCTGAAAGTAGGAGGCCCGAAGCACTGATTTCATTATTGATTTTCTGGTCCTCCACAGGTGAAACCGTGGTCAACCCCTGCAGGCTAGACGTTGAGAATGGCCTCGTCAAAACGCCGCTGATAACGTCAGACCTTTACGTCCCATCCATTGACATCAATAGAAATGAGAGAAATTTATACACGAGCAACTCCCTCTGGATGCCTTCAGAGCCACAGGAGGACGAGTGGGGTGGAACATAATGGACCGCTTATTTAGTTTTTATTTATATACTTTGTACACATGGAGGCACCATACAGGTATATGTGGCTGGCCACAGCCATTTCTGCACAGAAATGCCTCAGAAGTAGAAATGCATTTTACAGATGTACATCATAATGATGCATACATCAAATACTAACTCACTCAGCTTTGAAGAACAATGTCATCACCTCTAGACTCCTACGAAAGTTTTTGTAGTGTATTTAGTGATATATGTATGTATATTCACTCACTATTTTACCTCAGTTGAAGTCCTTGACTCCTTTGTAAAGCAGGAAGCTGTATGATTCATCATGTGCAGTAAGGAAAGTGCTTTGTGTCTGGACTGACAACATGTAGAGCTGACTGACTCATTTTTCTCTGTAGTCAAGCAACTTTTCTACAAAGTGCCACAATGGCAAACCCCTCTAAAAAGGAGTCACTCTTGAAGGATCTATTCACCAAAATGTCAAGCAATAAAGTTTGAGATTTTGCAGGACAATGTGTGGGAGGGCCACTCACCTCGTGCAAGATTTACGTTGATTTTCATCTACTCATTCTGTATTTCTACTGTATGTTTTTGGCTTTGATGTTAACGTTTGATCCCTTATCGATCATGTCATGAACCAGTGCTGTATATGTGTAAGACTCAACAGTGTCTGTAAAAAATACAATTGTTGAAATGTAATATAATAATTTAATAAACATAAGTGACATCTGCTTTCAAAGTTTGCTGACAGTAAAGTAAAGTAATTTGCCTACCACATTTTACTAAATGATGTTATTTAATGAGTATTAAATAACCTATATTATTTTATCCCTGCTCTAAGGAAAGTTATTTTGAGTAACATTAGTAACTTCGTCCTGGGGGATAACGAGGCATACCAAGGCCAGTGAGTCGATGTAATGCCTCCATCTCTTCCTTGGTCTGCCAGTGGGACGTGCCTCAAGGACCTCCCTAGGGAGAGGCTCGAGAGGCATCCTAACCAGATGCCCGAACCCCCTAGGCTGGCTCCTTTCCAGGTGAAGAAGCAGCGACTCTACTCCGAGTCTCTCTTGCGTGATTGAACTTCTCACCCTATCTCTAAGGGAGATTCCAGCAACCCGTCGAAGAAAACTCATTTCGGCCGCTTGTATTCGCGACCTTATTCTTTCGGTCATGACCCACACTTCATGACCATAGGTGAGAGTAGGAACAAAGATTGCTCGGTAGACAGAGCTTTGCCTTCTGGCTCAGCTCTCTTTTCGTCACAACAGTGCGGTAGAGCGACTGCAATACCACCCCTGTGGCTCAGATTCTCCGGCTGATCTCCTTCTCCGTCCTCCCCTCACTTGTGATATACTAAAGGGATATTTCACTTTCAAGAAAACGTTGTCATTTCATCGTCTACTCAGGCTTATGTGAACGCCCCAGACAGTTAAGTTACTTCAGTATTTAGATATTCATTTTAGCAGCCGCTCCCTATACAAATCCATGACTTAAAACGCCATTTTAACCATGATAGATTCATCGAAAACACTGAACCTTTTTTCTGTTGACTGATATTGTCCTTCTAATTCATTTACTGTTCATTTATTTTTCATAATTATATGAAAATTAATAAGAAAAGAAGCTCCTCCAGGAGGAGCCCGGAGGAGACAAAAATACAGAAAATAATTATTAAAAATAAATGAAAACAGTAAATGAAAAAACACGGACACCTCACGTATTAGGACAATATCAGTCAACAGAAGAAAAAAAAAGATGGGTGTTTTCGATGCATCTATCATGGTTAAAATGGAGTTTGAAGTTATAATGGGTTTGTATAGGGTGGGGCAGCTAAAATTAATATCCAATATCTAAATACTGAATCAAGCAACATAAAAACTGTCTGGCATGTTCACATAAGCCAGAGTAGACGATAAAATGACCATGATTTTTGGAAGTGAAATATCCCTTTAAACGGCCAACATTTCATGTAAATCACAGCTCAGCCTCTAGGGGCTGCTAGCGGGTTCTAAATTCACCCCAACAGGGAATGTCAAGCAATGTTATTTAAGACATTACAAGGAATCCCTTTCCCTGCCGAAATATGACAATACCCTACATATTGCTGAAGTGCCTGTTAAGCTCTGACTTGGGATTGATGAAGATGCCAGTGATGGACAGTACAAAGGGGTGTTTTGGTCGAGTTTCCAAACAGAATCCAGCCAGTGGAACATAAAGCTTACACATGGACATTACTGTCAATCAGCGCAACATAGTTTAGGTGGGTCAGAAATCAAGGAGCAAGAAGACTGTAGCTCAGTGGTTTTCAAACCTTTTGTGTCCAAGGCACAACAATGAGACAGTCAAAATAACAAGGCAATTGTATTCAGTGAAAACAGCAAATCTACAAGCTCAAAATGCATTTCGAAGCACAATTTCGCTATTTTTGTACTTAATTTGTAAAAGAAAAATAGTTAGTTTTCACATTTAATGACCAACTATGGATGCCAGGTTGAAAAGTGATTCAAATACACACTACACAGGTGCTTCGCAATAAATTACAATATCGTGGAAAAGTTCATTTTCTTCCATAATATAATTCAAAAAGTGAAACTTTTATATATTCTAGATAAGTTGCGCATAAAGTGAAATATTTAAAACCTTTTTTTGTTTAAATATTGATGATTCTGGCATTTGGCTTATATAGTGGTTATCACTGTTACAGCAAGAAGGTCCTGTGTTTGATTCTTGACAATAAAACAGATTGTCTGTGAGGTTCAGGTCAGGCCAGTTGACTGTCAGTTAAGTACAGCAATTAAGTACAGCAGTGCCAATAGTTTTGGCACTGTGGGCAGGTGCCAAGTGCTACTGGAAAAGCAGCAGTACTTGGCAGCTGCACTTGGCTGTATTTTGTGGTCACAAAATACAAGGCACACCATTGAGCCTTGGCAATACCATTTGGGTCGGGGGCCACAGCTCTAGGGCACCCGTATTTTCCCTTAGAACCCTTCACACAAACTCATTTGATCTGTGTTGATCATAATTGAACCCAGAAATGGGGAAATCGATTATCCAGGAAATGACAGTTTGGAGCATATGATGCATTTAATCACGCAACTTGAGCACAACAGATTAATGATTTTGCAACACAGTCAACTATGATGTGAAATATGAGGAAGTCTGTAGGGAATGTTTACAGTTGTTTACTCGGCTCTGTACCAATTTCTCCAACGCAATGCACGGTACAGTAAATGCATGCACAGGACATGGCCAGGGACCGTACCAAACAGTCCTTCCTTGCAAGTAAAATATTTGAATAAGGACATAAACAATGTGGGTCTTGGAACTGTCATATTTGAATAAGCTCACGAGAAGAAAATGTTGTTGAGATGTTGAAAAATTCCAAGGGTTTTTGTCCTCCATTTTCTTTTATCATACAGACTAAACTTTTACAGCACATGTACTTTGCATTGTAAAATGCACACTAAAATGTTAATTTTAGACTTTTAGATGTAAAAGCCTTTCTATCCATCGATTTCAATTCTTTCATTTGAGCAATTACTCAAAACATATACTATTATAAGAATAAAACAAAAAAAACTACAGCCTCTATTATTCTATGAAGAATTAGGAGCTTAAGGTATTTAGCATATCCCCATTCCAATGACTTCATTCAGCCTTCTTGAAGACTTGCTTAGCAACCGCATCTCCAACTCGCATCTCCTGCAGAGGGAGTGGGGGGGGGGGGGTGTCATGGAGAGGGCAGTTGAGGAAGAGAAAGAAAGGGATGACAGGAAGGAGTGAGGGAGAAAATGGAGAAAGAGCATAGATCAGACTGTTGAATGCGTGATTTCTTTCTACGTCCGAGGCTAGACAGAGACCCGCCCTTGGTGACGCCCCGCACGGCCCGCCTGCCTCTGATGACACATCAAAGAATAATTAAATCAGGTGTGCCCAACAGGTAGATCCCGATCTACCAGTAGATCACAAAGGCTGTGCAGATAGACGTAGACCACATGACATGCACCTAATATAATATATATATGAACAATGGCATCTGCCACTTGAATTAAGGTGACTTGATTGATTGACATCAAAAAGGGCCTGTCAGCTCAAACCCACAATGCAATACTTTGTTTTCAGGAGTGTTACGCACAGCACAACCATCATTAGCATTATAAAGTAAAAAAATAATCTACCAATTCCATTTTCCCCTTTAGCCTACGTACATTTTTGTATTTTTTTCCCAGCAATGGGATAATATGTTTTAGTGGGTAGATCTTGTTGAGCTGGTGGTCATTTTGAAAGTAGCTCTCAAGTCAAGAAAGTGTGGGCACCCCTGAATTAAATGAAGCCTGGGAATGTGTCCAAAACACAAACCCCTCTTCTTTCCCCCCTTTGGCTCACACTTCTTCTCCCTGAACCTTGACCCTGCAGTCTTGGTCGCCTCTTACACCCCCTACTCATCACCTCCTTTTTTTCCCCAACTCCCTGCTTGTGAAACTAAAATCCACCCTTTAATGCCTGATCCTCACTGGCATTCCAAATTCCCCTTTGGATTTGAACAACACATGGTCAACAACGCATTGCGTGATTGAAGGTATTAGCAGAGAAGAAATTTGCAAGAGCTGTTGAGTGGAACAATCCTGATTGTTTGAAATGTTAATGATGTATTATCATGTTTTTGTTCTTGCTTACTGTAAATCGCTCTGGATTAAGAGCGTCTGCCAAATGCCTAAATTGTAAATTGTTAAATTAATCAGTGTTGGTGAGTAAAAAGCCCAGTTAATGGAGCAGTCTAAAACACATCATATTTGCCCCGTTGGATTGGTAAAACTCTTATGTGCACTAAACACACAGCTCCTGAAAGAGTGTCTAGCCAGAAGTCGAACAGAACAGAAGCCCAGAGTGTTCTACACACACATACAAGCAGATAAGACCCTGACAAAGTTGGGCAAAGAATAACTTCCTTACCCAAACTGATTTGCATAGTCCTGCACATCATGTCTATTATTTTAACCACCCCCCGTTGGTTCTTCCTTTCCTGGTTCCATCTGGTTCAGCTCAGTCTCAATACACCCCCAGCACCACCACCACCAATTTGCCATAAACAATAAGTCCTTTGTGCACCTGAGCACTGCTCATTGTTTGAGGAGGAGAACATTGTTGAAAAATGTGCATCACTGCCTCTTACTAACAATTAAAACACTTTTAATTATTTTTTTAAAGTTATGTTAAATGGTATTTTTGGCCAGGAAAATGTTTACACAACCCACACAAACTTTGTACTAATACTACCATTAGTTTAAATCATCCTAACCAATTAGGAGCAGTGGGCAGCCATTCTACAGTGTCAAGTGCATTAGAAGCATTATGTACCTAACATGCATGTCTTTGGGTACGAGGAAACCCCCATGAAGAAGGGGAGAACATGCAAACTCCACACAGAAAGGCGTTCGCCAGGGCGCACCGATCTAATGCTCCTTGTGAGTCGAAAGAACCCTTGTTTGAATCGTTATGTCTCACCTCACTGTAAGTAAGTCTTGCCGAGCCATGAGGCTCATAGGGCAGGAGCCTATCTCCTGTTTCTGTAGCTTTCCGTCTGCTTTCAGTTTATTGTGGCTACACTCTACTAGCTACATAAAGCATGAGATTCCAACCCAAATCATAAATAACTATAATAAAAAGTAAAGCCAGAGTCGGCCCCCAGCCCGATTCAAACACAGGACCTTCTTGCTGTAACAGTGATAACCACTATAACACATTCTTGTTTCATAACCATGACAACTTAAAATAAAATGTTGATGTTAGGTGATGTTAGGGTGCTTCTGACCAAAGGGAAGCATGAGAAGTTGAAAAGATTGAGAATGTTGAGCACTTACTTGATTAATTTTTTAAACAGTGTCAGAAACGTTGAGACTAATGGACTGTTTGTTAATATATAAATCCATACACTGCAATCAAGTGGGTGTTTGGTCTTTCCTTACCAAATGCAGCGTGTTGCCCTCCAGCCAATGTGTCCAGCCTCGTCCCTCCTTCTCTCCTCTCTGTACACACAGCAGTTTGTCCCCGTCCCAGTCCACTGTTGTCTGGACACAGAGAGAAGCGATGTGTTAATGTTCCATTGGCCATGTAAAATAGTACTTAGTCCACATCCGAGTACACGCGCACGTAAACACACACACAAGCTGCCGGCGTTCATCTTCCTACTGACACACGGTGATGGGTAGTAACAGAGACTGGAGAACCTGCTTTATTGTCAAATTTTACACACATTTTTCTGTTCCTATCTGACACGCACTCTACTGAATGGGGGGCTAGCACACGCACACGCACTTCACTCTGCTAAAATCTTCAAACAAGCCACAGTGGATGTTTACAACTGAATGTGTGTGTGTGCGTGCCGTGGTAATGTAACTAAATAAGTAAGGTTCCATTGCCCAGGCATGCCACTGCTGGGAAGAGACATGGCACCGATCCAAATAGGGAAAACTTGTAAGACAAGTGGGCTAATTTATAAAAAAACATCCAACCAATGTACACTTTCAAGAGAAGGAGAAAAATCACATTTAAAATTGCAGTCAGTCATGCATCCAAACACACGTACTTGGCACTTCCGTCCATCCACAGGGCCGAGGTCTTCAGTAAATTCCTGGCCCAGGGTGAAGTCCATGAGGAAGTTCTTGAAGGTGGTGAGGGTGCGGATCTTCATCGCACCCGAGGCGACATCATGTGTAATCTCCTTAGTAGGCCTCAGCAAGCACACGATTTTCCTCAAAGCATAATTAATATCTAACAAAAAGGTAGAGGAAGGTGGAGAGACAATCAGAATTCAGAACACTTAGCAAAGGACACACACACACACACACACACAGTACATACATACACACAGCAGGGCTGCCAAAATTGGACTGTGAGAATCCAGGAGATTTGTTTGGGGGGTGGGCTCCCCAAGCAGGGGTTTTATCAGGCTTGCTTTACTAGCATTGTTAAATGACTGAAGCAATGTATGTAATACCCATCTTTAATAACCATTCATTATTTAAATCAACATCTCTATAAGTCTGTATGATTGCATGCGCTGCCCCAACCCCTCCCCCAAAAAGTTTTTAATATAGTAAGTAGAAGTTCCTGTGTTCTCGGGACTTTGATACCAATTTAAGCCCAGGAGAAATCCATGCAGGATCAAACACAATGCAGAAGCAGCACACCCTGGTGTGCTCATGTCTCAAACGTGTCCGTTTGTTGGGGTCATGTAAAGGCTAAGTTGCCAGGAGACAAGCCATTATGCAGATGTGACAACATTACAAATGAAGATTGCACACATGGATACATCAATAACCGTAGGCTAAAAGCAATATGATAGGATATAAGGAAATATTATGTAGCTTAATTAAGACTGCTGATAAAGGCTATAGTCACAGTGCTGCTGCTTCTCATAAGGTCTTATTAGGCTACATGAAAGGTAATTGAAAACAGACCATGGTGGTAATTAATATGCAGGCGATGCAAATAGACTAACAAGCAGTATTCTTACCCAAAGCTCCGAGGTAGCCGTCCATATTATCCTGGGAAACCATGTGAAACGTTCCCGAATAATTGGGTTTAGACATTTTAGCACCTTTTCTTTTGTTAGGAGCGAGAACGCGAAACGAAAGTCCTGATGTTACTGCTTTTCTTTGTCTTTCTCAAATCTCAACACCGGGTGGTCTGTATTCCAAGGATGACCAATAGCATTGTTTGATATAAAACCTGACTTTATGCAACTGTTGGACAGTCTGTACCCCGGATTGATGGTGATGGGAGACGAGACGTGAACAACTGTTGCGATTTGTGAGCAGGATTATAGCGTCCACAGCACAGCGTCACTTTCCCAGCAGAATCATAAGATTTGTTGCAAAACCCAGTGTGCAATAGTGTGCTGGTCTGATCCGCTTTAAAATGCAAAGCAAATTAATTCTATTTAACCCTGCCCTGGCGACTCCCACATGGGTTTGTGCAACTGCAAGCCGGCTCAATAATCCATGTAGGCATGTAGCTATTCGTTCTCTCTCTCTCTCTGAAAAAAGAAAGGGGGCGGGGTGAAGTTGGTTCATCTTTCGTTGTGCTCGACATTCTTTAGTTTCCAGATCCCATCATCCCACACTTACATTCTAAAAGTATTAAACACATGTTATGATCCAGGGTTCATCATCGCCATGCCGACTTGTGGTGGACATTTTTGTACACATTTATTTACACGTATAGTGTTACTTATTACCTACGGTTAACTTTATTAAATAAATAAAATGTTTGAAACCCGGTGTCATATCAGTGTCATAGTATATATTCTGATTAGGAAACCTGGACATTTATTATCAAAATAAGAATATAGTTATGCAAGTCTTTCCACTGAGTGACACATTTATTTGTCTGTATATGGATATATTATTGACCCCTGAACACCTCAAATATAATATTTACAGTTTCTAGTGTGACAGTTCTTCATTGAGCTATATCAAATAAAATAAAAGAGACAATAACTTTTTCCCAAAAACATAATCTTTTTATTTTCATCATGTATACATCACAGTTGCACTTTGCCTTCAGTCCAAACAGTCTCAATAGGTTGTTGTCACATGATTATATGATTTTCTCCTTTCTTAAAACTTAATTCCATTATGTGCAAAGTCTCTTAAAAGGCATACACAATCTTTAAAGCAACAGACATTACATACATACACATAATAATAATATAATGTTAAATCTCTGTAAAAAGTAATTTCCGCCTCTCTCCGCTCCTATCTCTTCCTCACTGAACCACTTTTCTTCTCCTCTGATTTCTGCTTCTTCACGTCTTTCTTTTGCTTGGACACATTCTCATACAGATCGTCCTTGTTTGTGTTTCTAGAAACAAATAACAAAGAAAATGCATTGATATCCAACAAGTCACTTAGTTTCAACCAATCATTTCCCTATATTTGTATAACTCTGTGACCCCTTTTCCACCGGTTGGGAACCGGTTCAGTTCAGAACCAGTTTTTAGTCCATGAGCCAGACCTCCAAAATGGGAACGTTAATATGAATTGAGTGGGCAAAACCATACCTATATTAAATTGTTTATAGGATCAATATAAGTAAATTAATATATGATAACCCTTCCACAGTAGTAGCCCTTTCATTTTTTCTTTTGCATATTTTCCTATATAATGCCTAATTTGCATATTTTAATTTTTAATATTTGTAATACAATACATCATTGTCTTTGTGTAAGTAATCAACTGGGCAAGTTTCATGGTGATAACAATTTAATATAGGTATGGTTTTGCACACTCAATTCATAATTAACGTTACAATTTTGGAGCTCTGGCTCATGGACTAAGAACCAAAAAGAACTGAACCGTTGGAAAAGGGGCCTCTGTGTGTGTGTGTGTGTGTGTGTGTGTGTGTGTGTGTGTGTGTGTGTGTGTGTGTGTGTGTGTGTGTGTGTGTGTGTGTGTGTGTGCGTGTGTGTCTTTCATGCGTTTGTTTGATGTGATCCCAGTTATGGTATTAGACACACATAATGGAGTTAGGGTCTGTAAATTATGGTTCATATATTATATGCCTATTATAGGCCCAGACAGATTGACTAGACACAGTTGTGCTTGTAATAAATCTCTGCCTCAGTCTGGGCCTGGGGTATAAGAGAGGTTAATTAACAGACAAGTGAGTGAAAGGGAGTTGATTGAACACATCAACAGTGTGTGTCTCTTATGTATTTCCTAATTGGTTTATTCTATCCCAGTCAACTGCATATAGCAGAGCCCGCCCTAACCCACATTTGCCTTTCCATTCCACACAAACACCCCCCTTTATTCTGCTCACAGAGGAATGTCGACAGACAGAAGAGGGACATGCGAGGTATCATGATGCTACAAAACCGGACCTTTAGTTCCAAAGACCACTGACAATCATGGAGTAGAAATAGGCTAGAAGAGCTTATTGCATTTATTGACTGTCTGAGTGTATGTCTGTTTTTGAGGGACGCTAGCTTCTCCAACGTCTGGAGTCATGGCAGCTAAGTTTATGGACTGTATATTTGTCTTTTTCATGCCCCCCATGACGACATGTGGCAGCCAAGTCTATGGACTTTTTATGTTTGTCTTATTCATGCCCCCCGTGACGACATGTGGCAAACAATGGGGTCTAAATGGAATTTAGTGGACTAGTATTTCCCAAACTTCTGGTGACATCTAAATCCAAGCTAGAACAGCGGCAAGAACGGACACTGACAAACCTACACCCACTGCTTTGAAAACCAACCCTGATGCCGTCCCAATAGAGCCTAGAGGGTAGCGCATGCTTAAAGTGAATGGCACGTCGAATGGCAAATCGAGTGGCAAAGCAACATGCAAAGTGAGTTTAACATTGTTTAACGTTGTTTAATGCAATCAGATAGGACTTTTCTGTTTGGATGCATGGGTTGTCAATGCCAGAAAGTAGTTTGTCGCCAGTGGGCATTCCTGCATAACTTCCGGGTTTGATGATGATGTTACGGGCATACCCTCTATATGAGGGACCGAAAAGCTTTGTATTGGTTTTTCAATGCAGTTTGATTTTGGATTTCCGCATGGCCTGGGACCTAGGCTGGCCTGACAGCGTATTGTGGGTTCGAGTCCCGATCTCGACGACCTTTGCTACAGTACGTGTCACCCCCCCCCCCCCCCCATTTCCTGTCAACCTACTTTCAATCTATCAATAAAGACAGAAAAAGCCCCCCAAAAGAATATAGATATAAAAAGAAAATCTGCATAGTTTCCGACTTTCCACACAGTTCAAGCCCCTACATTGAACTTAGATACTGTATCAACAGACATATCGATAGGCAGAGCTCTCTGATAATCTGACTAAGTGCTAGTCACATGTTTGTCACTGCTGGACTGAGGACCTTTAAAGCACTGAGAAATGTAATGTTTAAGTTTATGCAAAGGCTGGATGTATCGACAAACAGTATGATTGTGGCACCACTCTCAAGACCCTCTGTGAGCTGTTCACTGTATCAAGATTAAGGGTGCACTGGCTAAAGTGCCTGTATGTTCTGCCTGTGGGTTAAGTTATGTATTCATTTTACATTATTTTATGATTTTATTGCCTGTCGTATTTCTTGTATGTTTACCCCTTGTATGATTCTCTATGGACCTGAGTCTGCTAGTAAAGTTTGAATTGAATTGAATTGAACGTGCATGAATGGAAGAATAGATCTATTCTTCCATTCATGCATGTTCAATTCAATTTACCTGATTTACCTCGAGGTAAATCATTGATAGTTAAAACCAACTGGACCTTTGCTTCTCCTTAACGTGTTTTTCTTTACTCTTTTCCCCCCCTTGCTATCACTGCCTGCCTACCCCCTCTTCCTTTCTTTTCTCCTTTCTCAAAGCAACAAAACTTATAGAGCTGGCACGAAAACAAATTTCACCCACTTCTTCACACATGTAAAGCTGTGATCAATAAAGTTGATTCTGAAATGGGGGTTTGTGGCCCAGAGAAAAAGTTGAGAGTCACTGCAATAGAGAACAGCAGGAGAGCTTGTTCTCAGACTGGGAACCACAACCACAACTCTGCATGTCTTTCTATGTACAATGTTGTGCAACCTCTAAAAGTGCTGATCTCTGGATGAGGACAGTGACTCAGAGGACTTTGAACCAGTGTGGGAATTCACTTTAGAGAGGACATGGGAACGTTTTAGGGAAGTTCAACGGACACATACTTGTGTCTGTTGATACTTGACACTTACTTGATAAACATACACAGATAATGTTGCTCTTCTATACTTGTGAGGATTTTTTTTTTGCTTTTCTGCCTTTATTGATAGTATCAAGTGAAGATAGACAGGAAAGAGGGAGAGAGAGAAGGGGAGAGACATGCAGCAAAGGTCGTCATGAACGGGACTCGAACACGCGACATGCTGTCAGGCCAAAGCCTATATGTGGCATGCGCCTGGACCACTTGGCCAGCGGGCGCCCTGTAAGACAAATTCTAAGGCTTCGTACACACATATCAGACGAACATGCTCTGTGCTGTCCGTGTTTCATGGCCGCCTCAATGCTTTTCCAATGGAAGTCACATGGTTTGACCAAACAGTTGTGTGTGTTGGGGGGAGGGGGGGCAATCAAACACAAGTGTTTGGTCAAACCACGTGACTTCCATTGGAAAAGCATTGGGGCGGCCATGAAACACAGGCAGAGCACAGCACAGTTGTTCTTTATGTGTGTACGAAGCCTAACCAGAATAGAAATGTTCTCATTTTCCGTTCATGTGTGAGTACATCTGTTCAGACAGACAGGCAGACGGACAGGCAGATAGACAGACAGACAGACAGGCAGGCAGGCAGACAGACAGGCAGGCAGACAGACAGACAGACAGACAGACAGACAGACAGACAGACAGACAGACAGACAGACAGACAGACAGACAGACAGACAGACAGACAGAGACAGAGACAGACAATACAGACCCTTTAACCTTACTCACTTTGACACTTTCCTGGTTACTGGCGGGTGTTTAAGTTGTAGGTTCCCATATTCTGTCTCCGTTTCCTGGGGGGAGAAACAAAATCACACATAATAGACAGTCTGAGACAGGGTGGGTATAGAATGACTAATTTACAGAATGAGGTCATTTGGCTAGGTGAGACTTTCTATTTTTGCTTTCGTGTCAACGTTCACATCGTCCACTTTAGATAATACCATATCATGGGGTAGGGGGCGGCTAGCCCATATCTTGAAAGCAACAGCAATAGGTTCAAAGGCCTATTGACATTTACAGAATATCATAATATAATCCTGAAGATATTTTTCTTTTAAAAAACATTACATTTACGTTTAACCTTGACGGTAAATGCAACCGAACAAAGTAAGCATAGCAAGCTTAGATTTAGCTGTTGATCTCCAACATTAAAAAATAACTGCAAATACAGCAATGTGACTCATTGTACTTTTTTGTTTTGTGCACGATCACAGCTTATTTCCCTGACATAAATGCATATTTTAGCTAAAAGGTGCTATCCATAAAAATAAAAATACAATTATTCTATTCGGTAATTATTAAAACAGTTTTTTCAGACCTTCATTTTAATGTTATTGAATAACGTCTGCTTTTCAAAGGATAGATCGTAAAAAGATAAGTTGTCCCTGTTCTGCGCTCTCCCCACATGCTCACCATAGATGCACTGGTCTGAGTCTTCACGGCATCGATATACTCTGACACAGCCAGGTAGATGAACTTGTACTGGGCCTCTGTCTGCACCATGCCAGAACGCTGCTCCCGTACCATCTGGATGCTCTTCTGGATGTCTATGTCACAGTCCAGGCCTTGGGGGGGGGATTAAAGTTGAGGAACAATTTATTCGGAGCATGCTGGTACATGTATGACTGCATAGTGCATCTCTACACTCTAGGTCAGTGGTAACCAAACTGTGGTGCGTGCACCCCTTGTGGTGCGCGAGCGCCTTCTAGGGAGTGCACCCCTTGTGGTGCGCGAGCGCCCTCTAGGGAGTGCACCCCTTGTGGTGCGCGAGCGCCTTCTAGGGAGTGCACCCCTTGTGGTGCGCGAGCGCCTTCTAGGGAGTGCACCCCTTGTGGTGCGCGAGCGCCTTCTAGGGAGTGCGTGACATGAAATGTCTTATGTTGGTGTCATGGTTTTATTTTAAATATATTAACATAATGCCAATATATGGCAAGTAATGCAGCATATAGCCTATGCTGCATATATTATGCCATATTCAGGTTCATATATGTGCATACTGTATATGTGGATAAAAAGGAAATATATGTCTCTAGATAGCTTATGCAATTTATATTTCCATGTGGGGGGTGCATCAGCTAGGTCGGGAGGTAACAGGGGGTGCATCAGCTAGGTCGGGAGGTAACAGGGGGTGCATCAGCTAGGTCGGGAGGTAACAGGGGGTGCATCAGCTAGGTCGGGAGGTAACAGGGGGTGCATCAGCTAGGTCGGGAGGTAACAGGGGGTGCATCAGCTAGGTCGGGAGGTAACAGGGGGTGCATCAGCTAGGTCGGGAGGTAACGGGGTGCATCAGTTAGGTCGGGAGGTAACAGGGGGTGCATCAGCTAGGTCGGGAGGTAACAGGGGGTGCATCAGCTAGGTCGGGAGGTAACAGGGGGTGCATCAGCTAGGTCGGGAGGTAACAGGGGGTGCATCAGCTAGGTTGGGAGGTAACAGGGGGTGCATCAGCTAGGTCGGGAGGTAACAGGGGGTGCATCAGCTAGGTCGGGAGGTAACGGGGTGCATCAGTTAGGTCGGGAGGTAACAGGGGGTGCATCAGCTAGGTCGGGAGGTAACAGGGGGTGCATCAGCTAGGTCGGGAGGTAACAGGGGGTGCATCAGCTAGGTCGGGAGGTAACAGGGGGTGCATCAGCTAGGTCGGGAGGTAACAGGGGGTGCATCAGCTAGGTCGGGAGGTAACAGGGGGTGCATCAGCTAGGTCGGGAGGTAACAGGGGGTGCATGGCCAAAAAGGTCTGGGAACCGCTGCTCTAGGTTAATTGATTGTCCTTTTCCGACTGATTTTTGATTGGTCTTTTTTTTATTAATACAGTGAGCCTGCAAAGCTATTACAAGAGGACAAATAATTGACTGGCCTTTATTATGCTTTACTTTATTCAAAGTAGAGGAATATAAAATACTTGATATATCCTTGGATCAGTTGTGCACGGTTATTGTGTCCATAGCATGACGTGTAAGAAAACACCACACTGCACATTGCTTCTCATACATTGCTTCTCACTGGTAATTAAAATCTTTTAAAGCCATATATAAGCCTAACTGAAGAGGGTCATCATAGCTGCAAAATATGTGGATTATTATGTGTATCTGCATGATTTATAGACCTCCAGAGCAGTTTTTCTTTTGTACCTTTGACATTAATGGTCTCCAGGATCATGTCAACAACCACGAAGGTCCCCGTTCGACCGATCCCGGCACTGGACAGAAAGAGACAGTATAATCAGGCTTCACAGAACAGTTCAATACTTTTTACTTCTTCATTTAAATTAGACAGTTGAGTTCCGAGATCTGAGGCGGACACTGGTGGATATTCAATCCCAGCAAGTTGAAGGAACACAGGGGTCTGAAGGTACACACACACAGGGGTCAAAATGCACATGGGGGTCTGAAGATGGAGGTCTTTTAATCACAGTTAAGTGCAGTTAAGTGAAACGCTGGGGTCACTTTACCAGTGGATGCTATCAGCTTAAGAAAAAATGTTAAACAACTGCTGGCTTTGTGCAACGTTGCATTACAACGTTTCATTACATTTTCATTACTTAATTATTATCGTTTTTATTCATGGAATTTCTTAGATTTGTTTGTTATTTGTTTTAAAATGTATAAAATTATATTCAAATCCTTTTATATAATATATATATATATATATACTAGTAAATAGATTTTTACTCGAGCCCATAAAAATGTATCCATGACCCCCAAAAGGGTTCTCAAGGTGCTAATTTGACCACTTTGCACACTGCAGACAATGAGACTTTAAAGACTTGAAGTAACTATTAGATAGATAAACACATTGTACACATTCCACAAATTCAGTGTATAAGAAATTAAGAATCATATACAAATCACACACACGGTTCAGAATGTGGAAGTGACCACAATACTTATATAACATATATATAAAACTTAATCACTTGACCAACAACTCTGAAAAGGAACACAAGCAGCCTCTGTACCCATGACATCACAAGGGGAGAATTCCTTCAGGATAAACTGTCAGTTGACTTAAGTTAAAACCTTTATGTTACCTAATGCTGTTAATCTTAAATCTGTAAATAAAATAAGCTTAATCTTAAGCCTGATTTCTTCTTATCAAACCCAACATTGTTCTCTAAATGTCTCTCAAACTAAAATACAAACAAAGTAAAAAGGAACACTTTAACAGGAAAAGGGGGAGCCGGTAGGTGCCCTGAAGAATACATTTCAGAAACGCATAAAGAAAAGCTACTTTATTTTCTCATCGACATGCTTGCAGATTTTGGACATGATTTAACACTATCTGCTAAATATAGTCATCATCACTGCACACCAGAATCCTGTTTACTCAGGATGCATAGTCAATGTGTGCACGTACACAGTTACATTCATTAACTGTAAAGGAATAAACAGAGGATTCTGTAGAGCAGATTTCCTGCTCTGGATTTCCTGTAGGTTCCTTGCAAATAGATGTCCTGATCTGGCCCCGTCCAGTATTAACACCCAATCTATGCTCCATTGGACACCGGCGCCGTGGAGACGACATGGTGTCGCATGCCGAAGACAGCCGATCTACAAGCTCACAAGGCTTCGCGGACATGATGCCTTGTGAGCTTGTAGATCGGCTGTTGTCGGCACGTTATTATGATCCCACCTCAGCTCAAGGTAATTAAACCCCGCTGTGATTGGCTAGTTTTTGCAACTATGCCTAACCCTAACTTCAGTAAAACTATGACTGTCCGGGAACGAATCAGACGGTTCTATCCTAGAGCTGCGGTGGGATTCATAATCACGCGGTGTCAGCAACGCAACACCGTTGCACGACAAAGTATGAACGGGGCTTATATAAAACAGCTGTGCAATGCATGGTGTGTACATAGCTGGAACCACACCTACGGCCAGCTGGGCTATATAGGATCAAATCACATCAACTCCGGCACCTCTCCTAAACTGTCGTCATCCTCTCAGCTTTCCTAATATCTTTCTCCATACAGAGAGAAACACATCAAACAAGAAGCCTGAACAGAGCCGACAGACAAGTACCTGCAGTGGACGACCATGGGTCCAGCATCCGGGGTCTCAGCCTGCTTGCTGTTGACCTGGGTGAGGAAGCTGAGGACAGCCCCAGGTTCCTGGGGGACGCCGTGGTCAGGCCAGCTCAGGTACTGGTAGTGCGTGATGGTACGACTGGCGCTTGACTGTGAAGACATTGAAGGCAGTGGTTCTCAAACATTTTCATGTCAAGGCAATTAAGGACCCCCCAAATTGATTTGGCCGCAGGCCCACATCTTAAAAGATGTTGTGCCAGTAAGATAGCAATTGTGTAAAGACCCAATAGCAGATAGCTAATAGTTAATAGCTATAGACCTAATAGCTCACAACAGTTTGCATCGTGACACGTGGCCTTATAGATATTGTGGAATATTGCATAAAAACCCCGATATGGTGAGAGATCTAGTGTGAACTGTGAACATGAATAAAAGCAGCAGACACAGTGATGCCACAGCCAAACACGGCCAACAGCGCCCTCCCTTAGGGCAGGTCTATGATGGCAAATACGTCCCCAATTACATTCTCTCTCAGGTTGAAAGGATGCCACCACACCCACACACAGTCGTTCTCAATCAATCAATCAATCAATCAATCAATCAATCCAGTAGCAAATAGTGGTAGTTTAAAATAGAAAACAGTGAGCTTGTACAGACTAGACTTCTATTTTCAAATGGCCAAAATGTTGAAGTGGTAAATGTATGTTATTGTTTTGTAATAGTAATCTCTACAAAGTAACAATAGTTTTCAAATAATTTTAGTGGAGTAATAGTACAATATTTGCCTTTGAGATGTAGTGGAGTAGAAGTAAAAGTACTGAAAACTGAAAATACTCCAGTAAAGTACTTGAGTAAATCTAGTAAATCTTAGTTACTTTACACCACTGAGTGTATAGAATCCCCCTGGGGACCTGGATTGATATTTTAGGGGTTACCTGGTTCTTAGGAGCGATCTCCATGACTCGGACCTTGTAATCTGTAGCATCTCTCGCTGATACATGGGTGACCACATACTGTCCCACGTCTTTGGTCATCTGAGTCTGGGGATCTGGCCAATATGGTACACATTTATTCTGAATAAAAAAACAATACACAAAGGAATTAACGTCAGTACTGTAAAAAAAGAAAAAAGAAAAACAGAAATCAAATGGCAAACGATGTGCATCCTGTGAAATGTTTCGTGATTTGACCTGTAGGTCTCGTCACATTTAGAAGAGTCAGGACTTTTGTTTTCACTTTTAAATCGTATTCATTTTTCATGAATATATCAACACATAAGAGAAAAAAACATATATGTTGCCAGACATCATCTTATATAAAAACTGAAAGGACGGTTTCTAAATACATCAAAGATGCGATTATAATCCATTTCTAATGGATGAAGCCCTGGCCTGGAAGAGAGGTCATCAGGTGGTCTCCAACATTCACCACTACACTCTACAATAGGAGATTTCACACAAAAACAGGACATTTTTGATCACAAGTAAAATAGTGAGAGTATTGAACAATAAAGTATAAAAACTAAAAGGGTGTGTGATTTTAGCATGTTTCATGCTTTCAAACAACATGGTTGTTTTTTTAATTATCCCACTTATAATACGAAGACTCAGGTCTTGATCACATAAATGAGTTTCCATAGAACTTCTCTGATACTGACCCTTCCCTTCTCAACCTCCCTCGTCGTCATGACGATCACCCTCGTCTGCTCCTGCCACACCATCTGCCAGAAATCATTGACAGTTGTTGCGAGGCATCCCTGTGTGGCGATGTAGACCTTGGACCGACCTGGCTCCCACAGGGTGTTCTGCAAACGCACAACACTTCAGTGAACGCACTTCAATTAAAAAGGACTTTGTGTTGTGTAAACATAAGTTGAAGTTCAGAAGTTCTGTTTTTATGTTTCATCCTTTTTACTCATAATTTCCAGGACCGTTTTTTGTTTTAAACCTTTTCCAAAAAAATATATAAAAATCACACCTGTGTGAACTGAGTGGTGCAACTCCCCTCTCCCCTCTCTCCCACCTCTCTCTCTCTCTCCCTCTCTCTCATTAGCAGGCAACAGTGCAGCACTATCTCTCTCTCTCTGTTTCTGGCACAACAGCGCCCCTACTGGTACTCATTGGTACTCGTGCTCATAATCACATAGTCACACACAAACATAGGTTAACACGGACATTGCTGTTCACACACACACAACATGAATCTATACATGGACATGTTCGATAACACAGCCACAGATTACTGTTACTGAACAGTAAGGGTGGAAGGGATTGTGGGTACTATAGGTTTTTGTTTGGTTGCATGTTCATTTTTTTTCCTGTACTTTTCTTTGGATTTTGTTGCACAGAAAACCAAATGTACATTGTTGTAATATTATGTTCTTAATAAAACACATTTGACAAAAAGCGTTGAGCCACTGGTCCTATAAGCTCTTCTGCAGAGTTAGCCTACCTACCTTCACATAGTTGGCGTTGATATAGTCTGTACCGATGGTCTCTGGATCAGCGTCCTGTAGGATAACTCTGGTTTCATTGACTGGAACAGGGTGGAGGGTAAAGATAGGTGGGGCGACGATACAGAAATAAGGTGGATGTGTGAAGGTAGAACGACAGGGACAGAGGGACAGAAAGAGAGAGAGAGGGAGACAGACAGAGATATAGTTGGTATTGTTAGATAGGGAGCGATTCACCATTTGATTTGGCCATTTTGGGTGACAGTATCTATGCACAATGTATAAAATAACGGAACCGTGTCTGTCCTTGTGTTTGTAGTGGAAACGACTTACATGGAAGGATGTTCTTGTATCGGTTTTTACTCTTGTTCTCCGGCCTCTGACCCTCCTCTCTGCTCTTTTTCACCTTTGCCTCCAGCTTTTGAAGAGCCTTGAGATCGGGATAGGAGGTAGAGAGAGAGACGAGAGACAGACATACACAAGAGAGAAAGGGAGAGAACAGAGAAATGTAATGACGGCATTGCACCACATGAGGGCAGCGTACTCCATTCAGTTTATAGACGACCTGATTCTGTGGTGGAGTGAGCGAGAGGCCGGGTAAGCTGAACACAATAGCACCCCCATCTGGCGAAGTCAGGTTAGAGCACGGGTTGAGGATACTCAGAAGCTATGAGGTCACATCATGCACATTGTGAACAACAAAACCGTTATATGTGAAGGCACGCTCTACGCAGGGAGTCAAGTTGATAGTCTCTGTAGCTGATGGGTGCAGATTCTTGAAGATCAATGGAAAAAGGGAATATCCACACTCTCTCATTTCATGAAAACACATGCAGCAGCAGTCCACCTTCACGAAGGCCTGCGTGCCCAAACACGTTCGTTCGTGGGACCTGCAGTGACGTGCAAAGACGTCACCAACTTCAAGCGCACGCAAACCGTTTCCAGGCCACAGCAGATCCAACAACAGTGAAAGTAGTACGTATGTAAGGCATGTGTCTCATTTATCGCGGATGTGTGTGTGTGTGTGTGTGTGTGTGTGTGTGTGTGTGTGTGTGTGTGTGTGTGTGTGTGTGCGTGTGTGTGTGTGATTTTTATGCCCTGCTGCAAACCGGATTTCCAGTTTTACACCACAGTCTTGAACGTTTATACACAATGCTTTGACAGTTTCTTTTCTATAATAACATGCCCAAAACACTGATGCTAGGTTGAAAGTGGTTTACGTCAGGGGTTCCCAAACTTTTTCATGTCAAGGACCCCCAAAAAGATACTCATTAGCCTGCGGACCCCCCATTTGAAAATACATGCCAAGGACCTCCATAAGAGAAGATTTGTATGGCTCTAGCAGTGATTCTCAACCATTTTAATTTCAAGGACCCTCAGTTTGACATGCATTAGTCTACAGGCCCACATGTAATGGCATTTCTATCTCTGATACCCCAATTCATATTGTAAAATCAATGTTAATTTAACTCTGAGAGTGTACAAATGGAACCAAATGGACCCTAACGGGTCCATGTACAATTATGATTTGGCTGAGGACCCCCTGGAACCCCCTCAAGGACCTCTGGGGCCCACTTTGGGAACCACTGGTTTATGTATAAAGTCCAACATATTCCTTCATTCATACTCACGTCAAACTCTTCCCAGAATCCGGCTTTGGTCTTCTCCCCAGCAGCAGCTCCCTCCTTCTCCCCCTGTCCTGTCTGGTCCAGCAGCTTCACTCTGCAGTCAATGTCGGCAGCGTTTACCCTGGTGGAGAAATAAGGCTGTAGACAGACGTGTGTGCGTGCGTGCGTGCGTGCGTGCGTGCGTGCGTGCGTGCGTGTCAGATAGGAACAGGAACAAAAGACACAGAGAGAATACAGAGCACACAAGACAGCAGAGAGACAGGAGGAGAGACAATGAGGAAACGAGCACTCAGTATACAGTAAAAAAACATGAATGTCATCTTGAGTCTGTCATTAGATTGTAGAAACCTTTAATATGCTGCTGATCACAGAATTATACAGTATATGTATTGTACCCCCCCCCCCCCCCACACACACACACACACACAATTATATACTATATTTATATACACAGTTAAACTCAAGTCTGACTAATAAGGAGATCCTCAATGTAAGCGCCAATCTGCGTTTTTACGCAACAGTTTCCGATTTGTGTGTGAAGACAGATCAGAGCATAAATGACATACGACGATGAGAGCAGCTCACCTGTTTAAGATACACCCATGTACCAGAGATCTCCTCAATGCCTTTACGTTTGTAGAACTCCACCAGGTCTGTTAATGTGTCGAATGTCTCTGAACCTCCCACAGTGTACCTGTCATTCTATACACACACACACACACACGCCATAAGAACATCTGTTAGGTACATTTATTGCATGTTTGGCCAAATATATTTTACATAAAGTCAAACCCACACACGGGGGAAAAAAATAAATTGTCTCATCACCCTCATAGCACCAGCAGCAGCAAGGTAAAGTTCAAACGCAGGACTACATTTTTCAAAAAAGAAGAAAAGTATGATGGAAAGTACAGAAAATAAATAAAAGCAGGACATGATGTATTAGGGTAGGTGTATCTCTATTGTAGTGGATAGAGGGATAGAGAAAGGCTTTGATCTGAGTTTTACCACCGTGAGACCTTCAGGCTGGTAGTTGCAACAGAGTCTAAATACCAGACAAGTTGCACACGCCATCCTGATCCATCCAATTTCCTTTGCACCTACTAAAAGTTTTTAAAATGACCCGAGTGCTGTAGTAGCTTTTTTTTTTTTTATGCTTCTCTAGTAATCCCATACACACACACGCACACATTACAAACACACGCACACAGAGTGCAAACAGTGTCTCTCATTCAGAAATGAGGCCTTGCATGGTGTTCGCTGTGAGGTGAACCACAGGCTAAAAATAACCTTTGTAGTTAGAAGCCCTCGATGCTTTGCTGACGACACGAGGACATAACCTATGAAAATAAGCACCATGTCAGTGTTTAGCCCTTTATTTGGATTCTACAAAGCCAAAGATAGATAAGACTGTATATGTTGAGTCAACCACACGTTTAGTAGTTCCCATGCTTCCCTGAGTGCCATACAACCAGTTTTTGGCAGAAAACCTGGAATGTTTTAGTGTTTAGTCTAGTTTTATTCGACTAAATATCACAAGATTTTTGACGACTAAATCGACAGTTGATTTAGTCGACTAAAATGTGTTTTGGCGGGCCTTGATGCCGTAGTAATGGATGATTTTACACTTGCTGAAAATAGCCGATCTACAAGCTCACAACGCATCGCAGCGCGACGCGTTGTGAGCATGCAACCAAGTTTCAGCATGCAACCAAGTGTAAAATGATTTATACTGGATCTCTTGTCCACTAGTCCCTTCCTAACATTTTAGTCTAGTTTTTATTTGTTGACAAAATCGACAGTATACCTGTATTTAGTCATAGTTTTAGTCACCATAGCTTAGTTTTCATTTAGTTTCCATTTAGTTTTCGTCAGTGAAAAAAAGTAGTCGGTGAACATTTTTCGTCATAGTTTTAGTCGACGAAAACAACACATTTAAGTTGACGATTAATTGTCACACAAATAATTGCGATTAACGATTTTATTGTGTTTTTGGCATTGGAACATTATGAATAGAAACTACATTTCTGTTTGGCTTTTAGGCTTCATAATAAAAACAGCAACAGGGCAGATATGACAAATAACTGAAGCATACCAAGAAATTATTGCAATTCTTTTCAATTTTATACAAAAAAAAACTGAAATTGCTGATCTACAAGCTTGTTGTAAGCTTGTAGATGTGATATTTCTGCTTTTCTTTACGTATTAACATATTTCAACATGAACACGATTATGTAATAATTGTGACAACCCTAACTCTCATTAATATTTACTGTGTCTTCAGGCCCTGTACTAAACTAAAAGGTCTGATTTGAAATAAAGTGTGAACTTGGCCTTGATCTTGAAGAGCTATGAAATGATTTAGCAATAGTTTAGAGGACTTTAGACCATGGGTGTTAATGTTAACATACTCTCTGAATAAATAATTAGTTTATCTCTAAAACTGTCACATGACGAGAATTAATTTACATAATAAAATATACTATTAGATACAAATAAATACACATATTACTGTGTGTGTGTGTGTGTGTGTGTGTGTGTGTGTGTGTGTGTGTGTGTGTGTGTGTGTGTGTGTGTGTGTGTGTGTGTGTGTGTGTGTGTGTGTGTGTGTGTGTGATTGTGTATAGTTGTATTTATGTGTATGATATAATATCATATGCTGTATATAACAATATGTAAATTAATCATCTTCACACAACTATCCTAAACTCTCCAGTACCTATTAACACATATTCTTATTGATATGTCATCTCTACACCAGGAACTGATCAGTCATTGTTGCGTAAGAATGGGAAATCTAGAAATTATTTCAGAGTATGCTGGACTGCACAACCTTGGGAATGCCCCAGTGCGTTCATCATGCGTGTGTGCGTGCGTGTATGAGAGACAGGAACATGACATGAACCCTAGGATCCCTAACCCGAATGTTCAGTGAAAATAGCAGATCTACAAGCTCACAACGTGGCACGTTGTGGACGTGTAGATAGCAGAACTTTTGTAGGGAGGGAAATACAGTCGGACCTAGTATAGAGCCCTGCGGAAACCCTGTCAACTACAGTTGGGTGCCACCGATATTGTCCCTTATCATTTGACCCATTTAGGCCTGACCTCAACATTTAAAAAAATCCTTCTAAATCCTCCAGTTTTCTGAAATAAATATTTTCACGATTTTTCAAAAATAGCAGACCTACAAGCTCGTAGCGCGCCACTCGGTGGCGCGCTATGAGCTTGTAGATCTGCTATTTTTCAATAGCTAAATTATAACATAATGTTTAAAACACCAAAAGGGGTTCCCGCCCAAAATGGGTTAACTGTCCTTTTGCGCAGATCACGCAAACCTCAGCAAAAAGAAAAGGACAATATCGATGGCCTCCAACTGTAGGTATAGGTATGTGGTTAAGAAAGACATAAAAAGATATAATCCTGCACAGTAAAAGCAACTGACCAAGAGGAAACCTCAACAAAGGCTGCACATTGCACTGCTATAGCTAAAACTATAATCCGGTAGCTAGACGGGGGATCTAAGGTTTAAGTGGTTAATGTAAAGACAAATAAAGTTAGTAACTCTGAGGACGCCCCATGAGCTAGATATTCTGATCACAATTAAGATTATTCATCTGTAGATTTTCTTTTTTTTTGGGGGTGGGGGAGCTGTTGTTGTTTTTTCAGTATAGCAATAATAGCAGGCATTGTAAATATAAACACTATTTTCTGTAATTTACAATGCCTATATTATATTAAACGCCGTCATTTAAACATAATAACTCAGACCAATACACACATGGACACACACACACACACACACACGTGCACACGGTGGAAGATGGAAGGAAACAGCAATACCTGGCACATGATCTTAATGTGGGACACCCTCCTAACTCCTGTCTTGGTCATTGCCTCTGTCAGGGCGGACAGTACAAAGTCTCCTGGTTTAGACAGAGACTCACGCACCAAAAACGTCCCCGGTTCATCGCGTTGCAATAGCAACTTCTCTGCGTTGGGCCCCGAAAGGTGACCGTGATACCACCTGGGTTAGAGAGAGAGAGAGAGAGAGAGAGAGAGAGAGGAGCATAGGATGTTTAAGTTGTTACTAGGGCCTGTTCCTCTACCTGAACTGAAATAAACTAAATTAATCAACAAAGTTATAATAGCATTGACCAACTATACACTTGCACAGGATTATTGCAGCAATTGCTTTAAATCAGATTCAGATTTAGAGGTTTGCAGGTGTACAAAAGCAGGTGAAATTCGATATCATACAAGCTCCCAACAAGGGAAAAATTGCTAAAGACTAGATAAAGAAAGAAACAAGGGAAACATATAGCATATATGCCAAATATTCAGAATATAATATGAGCAATGTCAAGTAAGTACATAAGGTGCATGGTTAAGAATAGCTATAATTAAGAAAGCCTTCCAAAAACAAATTATTACATGGCTTGGTTTAATGCTTGATTCTGATTGGTCAATCGCTGAATTCAGCGGTGAGTTATGTCTTGATAATGACCGCTCCGCTCTATAACAGACCGCTGCCTAATCAAACCCTCTGAGCACCAGCTGCGCGGCTGCGCCCCGCTTGATTTACTGCTGTTTCCAACATGACAGCCATGTAAACACACACACACACACACACACACACACACACAATGTCATGTACATCTAAACATTGCTCTCAAAAATGTTTTTGAAAACATTTGAGCGAGAAATAGACAAAGCAGTATACCCGAAAATGGATTCTATTTGATCAACTCACTTCCTTGTTTTCCGACAGTGCTCCAGCCCTGCAGCTGGGCAGACGCAGCCAGTGCGAACTTATGGAATACTTTTTTTGTTGTGTTTTGGGTCAATTAATTAATTTATGTTAGGTAGCCATGTAATAAGCGGGATAATATCTGGCTAGGTGGTCATTGTCGGAGGTAATTTGAATGACCACCTAGCCAGATATTATCCCTTACTTCATACCGGAATATTAAATACAGTAAATCTAGCTCCATTTGGCTGTATGTGATGTGGTTATGTGTCTGCCCATTTTCAGGTATATATACCTGACGAAGGCCACAGAGGCCGAAACGTTGTGTTTTTTTCCACGCTTTGGTAAATAAAGTTTTAGCGGAGTTTTCAAAACCGTGTGCAGACTTATTATTTATTTTGCAGCCGATCTACAAGCTCACAACGTTGTGATGCAGATCAGCTATTTTCCCTATTTTTGAAACATTGTGGAAAAATAACTTACTACTACTTACTACTATTTACTTACAATGTTTTAACTTTCACCTACAGTACATGCTCAAAACAGGGTGGGTAAAAAGTGAAAGTGGGTAAAATATATTTATGGTATGGAATTTGCAATATACTCCATTGCAAAATGACTGCACACAAAGTACTGATATAGTAAATAAATGCATACAATTTTGTATACCACTGGTATAATGTGTCTCACGGGACATTTATAGTAATTATATATTACAGTAGATTATATGCGGCTCCACTACACTGATCGAATGTCAACACAGTATAGTAGTTATGTGGAAATGAAAACCGACGGAAAAACGCAGCTAAAAATCCGAAAACGCGTCCAGTGTGTGTATGCGACGCGTACTGTAAGGGCGAGTGTGTGCGTTGAGTGTCCACAGTTCTGAATTCAAATTGCAATTCAATTCAAAGGAGCTTTATTGGCATGAGAAAACGTACGTTTACTTTGCCAAAGCCGAAGTGGAACAAGACAATCAAAATAACACAATGTATTTACAAATAAATATTGGATATAAATAGGAATTAAATAAAAGGTGCAAACAGAGCTGTGTTACATTAACACTTTGGGTAATACTATCTTGTGAAACTATAAAAAGATTGTTCTCTCTCTCTAGCTAGCAGGCCGGTTGCCTGTCACTTAAATTTAGGCGCAGTTCTCGATTTCTTCATCTGAACTTCCTGCTTTGTGGTCGGAAAATTTTCTGATGACAGATTTTCGTGGCTGAAGACGACAAGTTATTTATAGCCTGTGTGTGCCCCTCTCACCGATAAGTGATACACACACACACACGCACACGCACACACACACACACACACACACACACACACACACACACACAACACACAACACACACAGCGCCCTTCCTCTCTTTGCGTCTCCATCCCTCTCTATCTTCGTTTGAGGCTAAAGTAGCTGTTGTGTTGATCATGTAATGTAGAGAGAATGTAGAAGAGAGTAGTTAACATGTAGAAACGAAGCAACAAACTCATGCACAAAATCCATAACAGTTGCACACATCTAACTATAAACGCACCAAGTCTCTGTGCGTGTGTGTACGTCTGTACGTCTGTAATCCACGTAACTCGAGAGCCGTTCGCCCCAACGACTTCAAATTCGACACACGCGTTCCACACCACCACAGGGGGTGCAGTGCCCGGTGGCGGACCCACGGTTGTCCAGAACCGCCCCAAAAAGGTCTCTGCCCGGGCTCTGGACAGGGCCCTGCCCAGTGTCCATATACTGTATGGAGCTGGCCTCCATCATTCTGATGTCTGCATAGACTCCATATTTGGGCATGCCTGACAAAGAACTCCATATATGGGCATACAAGGGACACAGACAAAATATCTGGGTGGGGCATGCATTTCCAACTTGCATCGTTCCAAGTAGGCCAGTGCCCAACGGGCACCGCTCTAGTGATGTAAAAGTGTCTTCTCTAACATCTGATCACTGAACACCTAAAACTACAGTTCATCTGAGGCAACAACCGCCAGGAAACTGGGACCAAGGGGAGATATTTACATGAATTCATGTCCAGCACTTGTGATATCCATGTCAGAAAAACAAATAAGAAACGAAACAAAATATTCTAAATCAAACCGCTCAGACAGTCACACAATTTCCGTGCTGACGTGTGTGCGTTTGTTGTCAGCCGGGAGAGTTGCTCTCACAAAATCTCATATTCAGCTTCAATTTTATTGTCACTTTGATGCACTGTTTAGGTACATACCTACAGTATGTGAAAAACGTACACTCGGAAGCTCCAATATAATAAACAAATTAAAAAATAACCATAACTCGGCTTGTGTACGATGATGACTTTAAATGAACACAACACAGTAATGAACCAATACATGCTTATCATTGTTTCTAAGAATAGGGAGATGGACAGAGATAGGTGGAAGCTGAATGGAACATTATCTGCACAGCATAGTCAGCCACTTTGGTCTGTTGGTGGTGGTGGAGGCCACGATACTGACAGAGATAGAGAGAACATGGCACATGGTGTGCAAGAGAGAGGAAGACGAATAGGGTCTGGTCACTTCTTTCAAATGTGTCAAAACTTAAGTTTCCAACCGCAGCCAGAAAGGGAAGTTAGATAAGAGAGAGAGAGAGAGAGAGAAGAGTACAAGCCCCAAGTATGAGTGAATTAGACCTATACGTTGCGCATACGCCTAGACACACATGCACAGATTGAAATGTATAGAGACACACTAGACAAACCAAACCACACATACGTAATATACTAACATGTACACATACAAATGCACAGACAGAAACAAAGACACACATGAACCAACACACACAAAACGCACATCCAAGTAAACAATGAGCAGTGGATTTCGTAAAATGCTTTACAATCAAGCCAGACAGTCACAAAGAGGGAGTGCCGTTGGCCTCTAATGATTTGCCTCATGCTGTAAACAGAGTGGAAGACTTTGTGGCCTACATACAGTGTATTTATTACAGCCTTTAGTTGAACATTCACCTACACGTGGAGAAATACTTTGCTTACAAACTGACAGCAGTGGGCAGAAACCTTTCATGTCCAAAACTGTTACTTTTCAGGACATTGAAAAGGATTATCTGTGCTTCAATGGTTTCAATGTAGTTATTATTTAGTCACAAATTATTGTTACTACTGTTCAATGATTAAATATGTAGAAAACCCACCACTTTCAAAAATAGCTAAAATAGATGATCTACATACAAGATCAGGTCTCGCATCGCGACACGTTATGGGCTTGTATTTTCTCTACTTCTGTAGAGAATGTTTGAAGTACAAAATAAGGCATTCATTTATTAAAAAACATGAAAACATAGATACAAGGTTTCTGCCCGACATCGATGATATAGATTTGAGTCTGGACAGTGTGTGTTCAACTTCAACTGACTCACACTGTCACTCACATCCAATAGGTTGCTGAAAACACCACATTCTACGACGTGTGTGCATGTGATGCCCACCTAACCACGTCTTCAACTGACTCACATTGTCACTCACATCCAATAGGTTGCTGAAAACACCACATTCTACGACGTGTGTGCAACTGTGCATGCCCACCTAACCACGGAACTACGTCTAGTGTGCTATAGCCCTGAACACTTTGAGGATGGGGAGAACCCAGTGCATAAGAAACGTATTGTATGTCGACCACACCCTTTATGCTTAGCGTCTCTACAGTGTGCATCTGTCAAATCATTACTTTCAAGCATTCTTTCATTCATGTGGAGACTTTTTGCACAATTTAAACATTTCTGCGTACATTGATGTTTTCACAGACCGAGTTCTCCCTGTGTATGAAACAAGCTAGCCTCCGAATAACGGTTTTGCTTGGCCTCAACCATAAATGCGAGAAGGAGAGAGAGAGGAACAGAGATAGAGAAGAGAACGATAGGGACCGCTGACCTCTCTGCGGTGGGGTCGGAGCAGTTATGGGGGTATTTGAGTTCGATTAAGGTGCCATCCTTGTCCTGGAGGACCCCGTTCTCTGCAGTGTAGTACTCCACCAGCTCCGACAGCGTGGCAAACTTCTCCCCTCCATAAAGGTCGTAGTAGTCTCCCGTGTTCTGGATGCGGATGTGGGTCACGATGTCACCCACCCTGGAGGGAAGGACGTGAGTGAGTGGCAGAGCGACACCTTATCAACATTAACCCATTTTGACCTGGGAACGATTCTACAAATGTCTTCTAAATCCTGACAGTTTTCTGAAAAACCCTGTTTCTATGTCAGTCGTTCTCAAACATGTTCATGTCAAGGACCCCCAAAATTATATGTAATTGGCCCCCAACCCCCATATGAAAATACAGTATGTTGTCCCAGAGAGCAAAGATTTGAGTTAAAAATGTTCGCTCTGAAAGAATATATATTCAAAGATTTGCACTACATTTTCACGATTATAGCAGACCTACAAGCTCATAGCGCGGCACTCGGTGCCACAAATGTTCACAAATGCTAAAACATTTTCAATAAGAGCTACTGAATTTTCACTGTGTGACACTATCCTATGACAATGTATAAATTAAGTGATTAAATGGCTTTGGGGAAAATATATACTGCTGTCTTTATATATTCTATACCCAATGGGTCTTATTATTATGTACAATTTGAAAAATAATCCCATTCTCAAGTATGAAACGAATAGACACCTACTGAAACCTATCTGTTACAACCTGGTAGAACACAGTGTATTAAAGGTATATTCAGTGATTTGACTTAATCTAAATATCACTTATTTTTTCTTTTTTTCTGGATAATCCTCCCTACTATAGAGTGTGCTGACCATATAAGGAGTTCCTCCCTGTCCCCAGTGAGCCCCTGGGGTCAAAAAACCCTAGTTTCAGTTTTGGTGGCGGGTGGCAAAGCCTTCATCCAATCAGGATGAGAGGGGCCTTCCTCCAATCATGATCGAGTGGGGGCGGGTGGGTGCACATGCTGTTGGCCTGTTGCACTTCCCCCCACTGTAGAGCGTGCATGTGCACATTTTGTTACCGGGGCGGACTGGGTGGTTTTCCAAATCACTCAAATCACTGAATGCTCCTTTAAGGATATTTTCATTTAGTATCTATAATATAAAATATAAAATAGTGACGTGTTTTTGAATACTTTTTCAGTATAGTCGGTGAGTCACAATATACAAATAATCACAATACAGGTGCTCTTTGAAAATGAGAACAAACGTCAGCATATAATAACAGAAGGGGAAGTATATCAGCTCTTCAAAATCAGCTAGAGCTTACTTCCAAAGTTATTATGTCAGATTCAATTCTCTACCATAAATTCTCCTTTTGATGTACTATCAAACCACGCATGTATTTAAATTGACATGAACTGGTGCTGTAGCTCTGTGTATAGCCAACTAAACTGTTTACCAACTCAATGCCTGCTGTTCTATTTATTCATATTTCAGTTTAACCAAACCAGCGATGAACTTGGTAGATCTGCTTTTAGCTTCTGTGGCCCTAATACATGGAATGACCTGCAAACTACATTAAAATTGACCACATTGGTACCCCTGAGTCGTTTTAAAACCTTGGTGAGCATACAGATGCCCACAATATGTAACTGTTTTTAGATCGTTTTGAAATTTGTCTTAGCTTCTATTTGTAACCTATGTAATTCACATGTATACCTTTTGTTTTCCTTTTCCTGATCTTCTGATGTATTGTTATGTTTTTCTATATGATATTGTATTACTCGACGACACTGAAAATTAGTTTAATTACTCAGTGTAATTTCGAGAATAAATAAAACTTGAATGAATAATGATCTGTAATCATTCTTAATTCACACATTGAGATAAGATGATTGATCAAACCCCTTTTGACAGTATCTCACCTAGACAAACGATTGATGATATGTCATCTGTAAGTGGAAAACTAAACTATAAACAACATTGCATTTAAGAAAGGTAAGATGGCAGAGTACAGTTACAGAAACAATTAAGGCCAATGTAGTTTACATGGAAACAGAGTAGTGTGATGTTGTGAAGTTTGATACCTGACAGACAGAGAGAAGTCTCCCACCATCTTCTTGCTGGGCCTGGCCAAGAAACTGCCATGGACGCCTCGAGTCTTCAGTACTGACTCAGCCTCCAGACCTGTGATGTCCCTGTGGAACCACCTGGAACCAAACACGCGCGCACACACACACACACACACGCACACGCACACGCACACGCGCACGCACACGCGCACACACACACACGCACACACACACACACACACACGCACACACACGCACGCACGCACGCACGCACACGCACACACACGCGCACACACACACGGTTAATTCAATTGGCAAAAAACTGTGAAGCCACATTATACAGTATAGTGTACCACCTCCCACACACAGTTACATTGGCAAAAAAAAACTGGGAAGGCATAGTGTACCACCACACACACACACACACACACACACACACACACACACACACACACACACACACACACACACACACACACACACACACACACACACACACACACACACACACACACACACACACACACAGAAATACGATTTTTAGGACTGACTGTCCACACGGTTAATTGTGAATTGAATTTGTATACAGACATAATGAATCTATGCTTAGGTTATATGCATGGCGACATGGCACATTGTGAGCTTGTAGATCTGTAGTAAATCAGTCATTCATTGGTGTCATTGTGTCCAGACTGAGACATATCTTTAGAAATAACATTATTTGAATTGAATTTCAAATCAACTAGGAATGTAGTTAAATGTAGTTTCCATATGGTGTTTACTGTCCAGACTGCTGAACAAGAGCTAAGTCTGATGCAAAGACTGAACTGATTCATGCTTTAATAGGGACTCCTTTTATTTACATTCGTACATACATTCAGTATGACTAGGGATGCACCGAAAGAGAAATTCTTGGCCGAAACCGAATACCGAATATAGGAAACAGTTGGCCGAAAACCGAATACCGAATATCCGAATATGATTAATATTATATATCTTTTTTCCTACCATTGCTGTCATGGCCGTATCTTACCTGATTTATGGCAAAAGAAATGGTTATGGCAAAACTTAACTTAAATAATAATCACTATTATGGGTCCATAAAACATTTATTCAGCTCTTTTGAATGCATTAATTGCATACACTATTCGGTGATATATTTTCTGCCTATTCGGGCCGAAACCGAATAGGCCGAAAATGCATTTAGCCATTTTCTGACGAATATTCGGTGCATCACTAAGTATGACCTTTTATTTATTATGCAGTCTTTTTAACTGCAATGCACAACCACATTTTTCACCCACCTTACTTGTAATGTGATGTGACAATAAAGATTGATTCTGATTCTAAAAAACTTTTTTTTTTTTTATTACAATCTGGATAAGGCAAAAATCTGATTTGGGATGCCAGTCTGAACATAGACTAATGCCTGCATAGTGCATGCTGTACTGGACATACCTATGATTGCTGAGCAGACACACTGACTTCGCAAGCATATCCTCAAATAACACTGCACCACAGACCAACACCTACGTCCTCCTAACACCCCATATTTTCTCACATCCATCAGTGACGTGCATGGAAAACATTCAACGCACATTTTACGTGCAGTGAAAATGCACCGCAATTGTACAAATTATTTACTTTTGCCTCATTGGCTAAAAAAAATATCTTCTCCGTAAAATTTTGCATGCTACTCATAAGTCTAATTTCAGTTTATAAATGCATACATAACGCTATGGTAGATCGGTGATTTGTGAAGTTGAGGAGATTTTAGAAAACAAGACACTGAATGTCAGCATTTGTGAATATGAATATTGCAACACCATCCCCTTCAACTCATAACAACGTCCATCCCTGTGAATTTAACTGTGAGGATACGGTCACACCTAACTTTGAGTCTTCTTATGTGGCTGTCTTTGTATAATGGTTTTCAATTTGAACAGAGAGTTTTTCACACTAAAAGCAGTTCCCTTTGAAAAACCATTGCAAAGGCCCGGGCCGGCCTAGCAGTCCGGTCACTTAGGCTGGTAATCGAGTCCCGATCCCGATGTCTTCCCCCCATCTCTTTCCCCGTTTCCTGTCATATATATCTATCAATAAAGGCAAAAAAGCCCAAAAAATATCTTTAAAAAAAGGGAAAAAACAACATTGCAAAAAGAAGGCCACATACAGTACTATGCAGAATCAATATTAAGTGTGACCGCACCCTGAGAAAGTAAAATCACTCTCAAAATCACTCAGGGTTTTGCAGTGCAACGCTATGTGAAGGTGACATTTACAGTTACATTTGAACAACTTAAAAAAAAAATCTGTTTTTGCTCTAAATGCAGTCGCGTTGTGAGCTTGTATAGATTTTCTGCAAAGGCTTTCCCCCAGAATATAAATGCTATGGTTCAAGACAAGTGACTAAACGTCTATTTCTAATTTTCTATGCAATGTTATCTTCCGGAGTGACGAGAGACTGACCATGGGAGTGGTTCTGCATCTTGCTCAAGGTCACGTCGGCTGAACCAAGATTTATTGGATGTTCTACTGTTGTACTACTATGGTACTACTGAGCCTGTGACCTCCCGCTAGCAGTGAAGACTTACATTACTTTGACCTCGCCATAATGACCTTCTCTGTGCTCTGTTCTGACCACATGCTGTTAAGCTGTTGCCGCCCATATGCCACCAGCTACATTCAACTATAATGCATTCTTTACATAATCACTGCTCGTACAAATATATGGGCGATGTTAAATATACACACGCTCTCACAGGCTACAATACACATGCACAGACGCCTGCAAAGACGCATCATAAGTTGTGACTATTTTGTAATTTTTTTAAAAACATACAAGTTTATAAAGAAATAACTATATATAACTATTATAATGTACCAGGGTTGCATCCAAGAGATGGCCAGTCAGCTATAAATTAAACTGAGGAAAATGTGTGGAGGGTTAAATGAAATGTTCATTACAACATACTGTACAAATTATATGTTTTTTGAAAATGTACATGCGCTTCTATGAGTCTGCAATAGACATGCATTAATTCATTCAAATATCACTTCTCCCGTAGAAAGGTGAGGGCATTGCTACATGCTACTACACTGAGTGAATTGACTACTTTCAACATGTGAGATCGATAATGAATATGTATCTATGGCATATATACATGCTATACCAGTCTACTGCACATATTGCATATCATAAATAGTTTCTACCTACAGTATGTGCAAACATACCTGGCAATAAAATATATTCTAATTCTGAATCTACAGTAAATCAAACAGATACGTCGGTTACACTGTGACCATGTAATATATGACGTCCAAGCAGTGTGACATGATCCATAGACAGTGCTAAAAGCAATTTATAACAACAAGATATAATACAAAGATCATACAAGTGTGTCAGTTCTTCTCCATTCAGATTCTGTACACTCTATTGTTATATATTGAGTATGGGTGAGTGACAAATAAAGATAAAGCACAAAAGCAGAACAGAGGACTTAACTGCTGCTAAAGATACACACAGAGAGAGAGGAGGGGAGGGAGACATAGAGAAAGAGAAGGAATGGAAACAGGGAAGTTAATATCCAATGTCTTACGCAAAAAAAACAAAGAAACACACAACCGATTACAGTTGGTTGGCTAACAGCAGTTACTGAACCCGGAGAGAGACCACTTCTATTTTGTCACTTATTGAGTCATATATTATACATTCTCACTACTGGCTGCAGATCACAATCAAAGCTACAAGAGTTTATAATTATATTATTACTACTTACCGAACCATGTTGTCCTTTTAAGTCTTCTGGTTCCAAAGAGAAGGACAGAGTGTTATGAATATGAGGTGCTCTTTACAACAGATTCAAGCATCATATACCGTAGGCTATTCTGACAGGAACAACTTATTCAATTAGCCAAACAACAGTACATGCCTCCCTGACTCCTATAAAGACCCCTCTCTAGACTGACCCGTTGATTTAACTCTGAGTGCATAAACTCTGAGGGCCATTTAGTTCCATTTGTGAACTCAGAGTTAGGCTACTGGAAGATTTTACTTAATAGTGTATAGTCTGTCACTCCATCTCTTCCTCCTCCAGTCACAACATACAGTCTCCCTTTGGCAGCAGGTTAACACTTACTGTTCTCAGCACCCCTTCTGTAAAGTGACACCCTCTCTGAAACGCTGCTGTCTGTCTGTCTGCAGTATGTATATGGCTCAGTCGTCCACTCGTCCCCTATAGGTTCCCTCTATCTATCTCTCTCTCTCTCTGGTTTGGCCCTTCCTTCCTTTTTAGCCACCAACCCTTTCACAAAGGAGTGAAAGCGACAAGACAGCAGCAGTCACCAAAATAGCTGACGAGAACTAGAAGAGAGGGGCGGAATTCCTCCAGCAGAGGGACGTATACCAGACTACTACAGTAGTACCAGCAGCCACCCCCAAACAATCACAAAGACAACAAGCGACAATAATCATAGTAATTCAATAATAATATACTTTATATTCGAGGTAGAATTAGTTCTGGCATCTTACTCTCTGAAACTCCATCTCCTGTACTGTGTTATTTGTGCGTCGGTTAGCGTGAGCGCACAAGTGTCCTGTCTGTCTGTCGCTTATTTTTAACTCTACGGTCTGTATGTCGGCGAGGGAAAAAAAAGGAACTACTGCTACTCTTTGTAATTAAATAATCTCTGACAAAACAAACACGTACAGTAGGCTACGCTGCTTCGGATTCTCAAACCCGCAAAACACCTACTTTTCTTTCACTTGTTGTCTTTCTTCCCCGTTGTTCATACATACCACCTGCCCATCACTCCTCCCCTCTACTCTACTACCGCTGTCTGTTTGCGCTGCACTTCCAGGTGCACCGCACGCACAGACACACGCACACGCACACAATTGACAGTGCACATGCACAAAGGTCAGAGTCACAGTATACTTCCTTATTGCTGTGACCCCCACCCACCCCCCCTCTACTGTCTATCTGTGCAACAGAGTATTTTAAATTATATTCTCAATTCAAAGTAAACATGGCTATTCACTCAGGCAACATTGTTACAGCACTACGTGGAAAATATACAATGATAGGTATTTTTTTTTATCGTATCGTTTGACTTTGGACTGACAAGAGCGCCAACACATTGTCTGTTGTTTGGATTGTCGTAATAGTAGTCCAGTATAGGCACCTAAACCTTGAGCACCTCTATGTTAAATTAGCTGCTTTGTATTTTTTACAAAATGGGGGGGGGGGACGGGGGACAAAACAAATGTATGAATAAATGTATGAATGTATGCCTTGGAAAATTGTTGGAAATAAATGTGGGCTAAATGATTTTAACATGCACAGTACATCATTATCAGACCTAAATTGACCCTTCAACTTGTTTATACCCAAAAGGACTATCACAGGTTTTGTAGCAACTTGTAACATTTTGTAGAAATATTGTGCGTTGCAGAGGAGTAGGCCTACTAGAGGAACTTGAGGAAGCTAGCAGAGGCTTTCCTAGTGACACCATGCAACATAAATCATTATAGAGCTGCCAGACCTTTAACTACAGTAGGCCTATTTCTAAGCAAATACACATTCATGAAGACAGTTTTTACAAGTTGCAATGTGACATTGCATTGCTTTGTTTACACATTTTTGCATTCCATTCAATTGTGTACATTTCTTTCTAAAAAAAACATTGTTGCTTACATTGTTGGCAATGTAAACATGTTTTGTCATGCCAATAAAGCAAATTTGAATTGAACTTTTAGTTACACTGTATATGCAAAGTAAACTCGTGTCATTGCCCAGGCTATTTGACTTACAAATCTTATTCCCGAGTTCTAAAAGCACAAACGTAATACACGTACGTTTGTACAGATGTACACATTTACTTGTCTAGTTGTAATACAAAAACATAGGCTAAAGGCTAGTCATTTTAAAATGTAAAGATACAATTTAGGTGAGAAAACACACACACACACACACACACACACACACACACACACACACACACACACACACACACACACACACACACACACACACACACACACACACACACACACACACACACACACACACACACACACTGCAGGTGTTGAGCATCATGGTTAACACAAGCTATTGCAGTGTGCATTGTGCACATGATCTGCACATCTCTCTTTCTCTTCCTCACTGCTCCTCTCTCTCTCTCTCCCTCACTCTCACTCTCACACACACCTGGAAATGTCTCTACCCAGTTGATACTTACTAATTTAAGAACATCAAAACTGTGCAAGAGAAGAAGTGAAGATACTTTGACACCAGACCCAGCATGCAAAATTGTCCATTGCTTGCTGAAGTATTTTGTTTTAAATACCATTGTGGCTTTATTTCACAGCAGAATACTGGAAGGAGGGGTAATATATGGATGACACTCCCAAGGCTTAATAAGTTCATAAATTGTACACACACATACAGTAGGATACTGTACAAGCTTCAATCGTGTATACACACACACACACACACACACACACACACACACACACACACACTACTGTACAAACTACAATGGCACACACTATACACATTATACATATACTATTTTTGGTATGTCATTAGGCAAATGTTTTTTTTAAATAGCAGATCTACAAGCTCACAACGTCCCCTATACAGTCTCTCTTTCAGTACTACTAGAGCGTGCCAGGAAAGAAGTAGAAGGTCAGCGGACAGATCACTTTCATTATTAGAAAACAAAATGACAGTGTTGGACCAAGGGCAGTTCAATTGGGGCAAAATGGTACCCACACAACTTACCTACAAGACATTTGCACCCAGTAGCAGCAGGGTCTCTCTCCTGCTGGGCCGTAAATACAGCTGGAATCCGCTCACTTCTTCTTTGGTGCCTTCTGCGATGAGATCTATATTTGTCTCGATTTACTAACCAAGACTGTATATGACTCACAGGCGGTACGTTGCATCCAACTCCACACGCCACATGGTCAATCCAGCTACTAACTATTTATGACAAAATAAATACATCTCTTGTTCCAAACTTTTTTTTCTCCTCCGTGATGCCCTTAAGTCTTACTTGTCCATTACCCGTCTTTTTCTCCTTTTCTTTCTCTGTCACGATAAGATATCAGGGCTTATTATCCAGCCCAGCCTATTCCCCCGCCCTGTAATTTACACCAATTTTGTTAATTACCCGTCTGTCGCTGGGAGAAAATAAGCCTGTTCCTGTACAGTCTACCCTTGCTTTTGCTAGCTCTTCCTCTCACATGCAGTCTATTCTCCCCAACTCTACAGTACTAATGCCTTTCTTCAGGTCAGTCTAAACCAGTTCATGTTGCCTCCTTTCCTTGCTTATCTTCTCCCCATTATATACCCAACTACCCAGTCCCTCCTCTCTCTCTTGCATGTCCATTTTGTTCTTTAATGTAAATTCTCTCTTACCTTTGAGACTCGTATGCAAAGTGACTCTTCGCACCCAATGTTCTATTTATTGGCTTCATAATTTGAATCCCGTTAACCCAAAACTGTTGTAAAAATGTCCATGTTTGTATGTGTACATTTAGGCAATCACAGTTTTAGTTCATTCATATCTGAAAGTTAACAGAAAGGATTCAATGCCTTGCTCAACAGCACTTTGAAACAACACATATATAGCTACCAGCAGGGAACAAATATCATACCTTTCTACTTATGGGAAGGTAGGTTTTTAACCAATTGACATTCCTACCAAAATTAATGACTCCCCCTGCCTGCACATCTTAAATCTCTAGCTCTGACACATCATTTTCTCTCACACAAATAAGCGGACAGACGCCACAGATTGACAAACTGTTACCCTTTTTTTAATTGTAGTCCTTTAAAAACAAACAGGAACGATAAAAACAACAAGGTTGCAACCTTTATAATAATAATAATAATAATAATATCCAAAAAATAATGTAAAACAACGAGACATTAGACTGTAAGAAATTAAATTAACTTAAGATTGCCATCATTCTCAGTGCCGTCCGTGTACCTAAAACTTGTGGAGATAATGTACTGTCCTTTAACTTGAATGAAAATAAAAAGGAAGAGGGGAGGAGGTCTCCCCGAGGAACAGCGTGTTCGCGCCACGCTTGTCCAGAAAACCAATTTAGGAATGTCAAGGTGCTGGCTGGAGGGGGAGGGGTGGGCGGATATCCAATCATAAGGTTGGGTCACCTGAACAGACAGGTAGTGGTGGGCTGGGGTTGAGGGAAGCAGAGAGGAGAGGACCAGTCACTCATCCATACTGTTGTGTGATTGACCGTTCGTTCGTTCGTTTCTTTCTCTCTCTCTCTCTCTCTCCCCCCCCCCCCCCCCCCCCCCTCTCTCTCTCTCTCTCTCTCTCTGGCAAAAAAAAGTCACAGCTCCACATCGGGAGAATTCTGCAGTAGAGATGCACGTCAGTGTGCCCTGGTTCACAGATACTGTACACAAGCGTGCGCGCGCGCACACACACACACACACACACACACACACACACACACACACACACACACACACACACACACACACACACACACACACACACACACACACACACACACACACACACACACACACACACACACACACACACACACACACACACACACACACACACACACACACACACACACACACACACACACACCTAACCATGCGCATGTGCACGCATACATACAAGGACGCAGGCGAGGACAACAGAGACGAATGATGGACGAAAATAAAACGGTTTAAGATTCAACACGATGATTTCCTATGGTGTGAAGATGAGCACAACGATAAGAGTCCCTTGAATCCATGTTTCGTCATTCAAACAAAAGAAACAAAAAACATGAAAAAGCGCCGATACGCTCCAAACATGTGGATGCTGCTATCCGTCTTGTCTAGCGACTCTATGATACATTATAGTTACATAGAAACATTTGACCCTGCTGTAGACTTAGGACAGAACAGGCCAGTGGAGCGGCCCGCGGTCCCGTCGCAAAGAGACAGTGCTCAGGTTAAGAGAAAAGTTAAACGTGAGAGGAAGATAGATCTGCAGTTCATCTAGTATAGGCCATAGATGTAGAGTACATAGGAAGCGAAGTCCCATCATTCACTCCTATTCTATTCTAGCTCTATGGTTCCAGTCTCTTCAAAAAGAAAAGCCCCACAACATAAGTGTTTCTCTGCTGAGTCCGTCCGTAGATGGGTGGAGGTATGTGTGTGTGTGCGTGTGTGTGTGTGTGTGTGTGTGTTTGTGTGTGTGTGTGTGTAAGTAGGGAGGTAGTCTGATCTCACTGTTCTGTAGCAGGGTGGCGGAGGTGTGGGAGGATGAGGGGGGAGGGGGCCTGCTACGTGGCAGTGAAGTGAGGGCTTCCACAGCCAATAGGAAGGTTGTTTAGCCGCGGTGCGCACAGTTGCGCACAAGCGGGGATTGGTCAACGCTGCACCTGCATCTGCTGCTGCTGCGAGGCCTGCGACTGGTTCTGCCCAGTGACCTCGGGCCCCCGGCTGGCCAGTCGGCTCAGGATGTTCCTCTCGGACATCTGCAGACGTACGGCGACGGGGGGTATCCTGGCGATGGTCGCCGGGAGGCGGGTGACGTCGGCCTTCATGTCGCTGAGCAGCTCTTCCAGTTGTTTGAGCACTGAGGAAACAGGGGGGCGGCGACAGTTCAGTTCAGCATTTTGTGGACGTTTTTTTTTCTTTTTTTCTGCTTTAGTTCAATGAGAAACGTTTGCGTACCTGAAAAAAAAAGTGTTGTATTACAAAAAAGTAGAACATATGTTGAAGAATAACGAAGGTCTGTGACCGCCATGTTGCTTTGATTTTTTTTGGAAATGCAGTGTAAATTTTGACGGCCAGTTTTGACGTGGTTTTAGTCATGGTCTTTTTAAATAAAATTCCATTTAGTTTTTGTCATCTGAAATGTTCTAGCATAGTCTACTTTTAGTAGACTAAATATCCTAAGACTTTAGTCAACTAAATCTACAGCTGATTTAGTTGACTAAAATGTATTTTGGCAGGCCGTGATGACGTAGTAATACCTGATTTATACGTATAAAATTAACACCGTTAACAAGTTATAGCAGTGTGCAGGACTCCATAACTCCTCAACATATGCTCGTACTTTGAGATGAGAGATGCCAAAGGATTGCCGCTTCGTGTTATGAAAGCCAAAAGTTCAGCATTGAAGGTGCTCTTGGAAAATGATCCATTATTGAAGAAAAGATTCATGCACTCTTCTTTAAAAAAAGTATTCAAAATATTATACTGTATATATACAGTATATACTGTTCGTATATAACTTATATTTTTATTATTATGTCATATCCACCCAGGATATGACATAAAAGTAGCCTTCTCCAAGCCAGGGCTGATGACGGCTTCATCAGCCATAGCTTGGAGACACTGTTGTATGACAAAATAGAGCTTAACTGGTTAATCAGACTAGTTGATTAAGTCGATAAAAAAACCAAAAAAACATTATACAGTATACATATATTGTATGTATTTTTTCTTTTCATGTTGATTCATTCATATATACAAAAAAAAAAAAGACTACCCCAAAAATGCACTTCTCAATTATTTGATTACCGGTAATCAAAAGAGAAATCAATAGAACAATCGCTAAGAAAATGATCAGTAGTTGCAGCCCTACTCTCTTCGTTTTGCAGGGGAGCAAAGCTACCCTGTGGATGAGTGTCTGGCCGGGGGACGAATACATTGTTGCTCCATTTAGATTTGTCTATAAGGTCTATAAAGACAATCATACGTCAAATTTCACTCACCCAAACATATGTCCATAATCCATCACTTGTCTACTTTCACCGCACTGGCACGCACTACATCTCCTATGCACAAATACACTTTTAAAGGAGAATGCTTCCAGCTAGAAGGCTTTCTTACCTTTATTTGTAGTCGTTACGTCCCCACCAAAGAGGTCCAGGTGTTATTGTGTGCAAAAGCGCATTATTGGCTATTTCCACTACCATAAGCCCTCAATGAATTGCATTGAATTGCATTGAATGGAATGGGGCTATGGGGTGTTGTGCTAATTCGCTTATTTCCATCGCTCAAATCGTATATATCCTCGTATATATCCTCTCTTCATAATGTAAATAGTATCCCAAGCGGCACACTTTACTACTTACAGTATTTCGATGGAAATAAGCGAATTAGCACAAAAACCCAACCCCCATTGAGGGCTTATGGTAGGTGAAATAGCCAATAATGCACTTTTACACAAAATAACACCTGGACCTCTTTGGTGGGGACGTAACAACTACAAATAAAGGTAAGAAAGCCTTCTAGCATGGAATTCTCCTTTAAGGCTCATTTATGCTCCCGTATGCTTTACGTAGGAAAATAAATACGACCGCTTACTTACGTCCATGCGTCCTTTCCGCTGGCATGGATGTTAAGCAATACACCGACTAGAGGTCAGATCAGAGTCCAACCATTTCTGACTAAAAACATGGTGACTTTGGTCGTAATAATGTACCTGTTAACACTCCCATCGCCCAGGACGAAGTTCTTTGTCCTTTCTATTAGTAACGCCCGACGCCCAGGACGAAGTATTGTCCAAAAGACGAAGTTTATTGATATGAGAACGGATCGCATGGCTCTATAGCCCAGGAGCGCCTGTTGGGCAATCCTCGTTGACGCGACAAGAGTGAGACGTCATCGAAAAACTCCCTCCCCTGTTTAGCTGATGAAAACGAAAATCTTAAAACGTTCATAACTCGCGATCTAAATCATCCCGTCTAATTATGAAAAAAGATCCTGTGTTTGACGGCCCTCCGCTGTCCAGTCGCTAGTCGTGATAGATTTATTCTTACCTCCCGTTGTTGTCGATCGACTCTAGAGTGGTGTGGCTATTGTTAGCTGCTACACACACATTCACAACAACATCCGGTCCGTCGGTAAAAGTGGTCCGGGCGCTATAAACGATGGGCACATTTTATTAATGGATTAAATAGGCCCGGGCCCTCAAAGAAAGTGTCAAAAACGTAGGCTGTGTAGTAGACGTTGTGGTGGTCTGTGTGGTCTGTGTAAATACATAGCGTGTATTTCACTCGTATCATTTTATCAAGGCTTCGTTCTGGCGACAGAAGTTGTGGGCGCAGTCAAGCCACCACAATGGCTCTAGTTTGGGCAATCGTGGGAGCTATACTGACCCAAAAATGAACGGTTGTACTGCTCCATTTCATCCGTATCCGCGGATACGGATGAAATGAATGCAGCATACAGCTAGTTTGCAACGTTGAGCATAAATTAGCCTTTAGACGTAGTTAAAAACACGTATTCCATAATCTTAATTTTAATGCCCAACTTCTTCAATATCATTTTTTAAGTTCCTTAGGAATTAACGACGCACTTTCACATTAAAACTAGCATTGTTTGAACTTAATTTAGTGGTAAATTTAATTGAATTTGAAATGACAAAAATGGTGAGGAATTGATCTGTTGTTACTGCACGATCAGCCGATTTGATTTAACAACAATGTTGAGTCTCCCCTGTAAAATAATGGAGGACTAAACCTGACTTGATACGTATGCATTAATCTCATATTTACAAGCCAATTTCAGTGTTTGCCTTGAAGCTAAATGATAAATAAAGCACTTTGAAGATTCTAAATCTAACCTTTGACCAGAATCACCAGTAAAATGCACGGTTCCATGATGAACCGTTCATTCTCATGCCGGGTCACAGTTTCACTCTCGTCTACTAACCTTTATGCAGCACTGCATTGGCAGGCTTGTTCCCAGACATGGACTCTTTGCTGAGGTGTTGGTGGGACTCGGCCAGACACTCCACCTCGCTGAAGCGCGTGTTGAGGGCCATGGAGGGGTGAGCGGGGTCCTCGGACATGTTCAGGTACGCCGCTCTGCGCAGCTGTTCCTCGATCACCAAGGCCTGCTCCAATAACTACATACACAGCAGACAAGAAGATAGGAAGGGTGATAAGAGGAAATGTTAACAGGTTCCGTCCATCCGACGTGTCCACGCGTCCTAGGGAATCCAACCGACGGGTTGCAATGACGTGTGTACACGTCCTAGCGCATCTTCAATGATAGGCGAGAGAATAATATTCTGAATCTTTTTCCTTTTTTTTTTTTTGAGTGAGACTCTAAGACCACCGTACGCTTTGCTCTTCGTTCATATTAGCTGTTAGCGCGGCAGAAAGAATGCCTCGTATCTGCTAATCCAGTGGTCTTGATCTGATGGATATACTAAGCGCTTCATTTCTGACTTCTCATCCGCCTCTCGTTCAAAATATGAACGCTTTGGAATATTTAGCGATATAATGAAAACGAGAGCAAGGTAAGCTAGCAAAATATTTCTCCATTTTTTTCCCGGATTGTTCCCCGGGGGGGGGGGGGGGGGGGGGGGCACCCCAGAGCTCCTATTTTGAAGGAATCCCGGGACTGATTGTGTTAATAAGGCAGGGAGAAATTTGAGGATTAGTGCGATTATGTTGGCCCTTGAGAGAGAAATGATAACAAGAGCTATGCTAGCAAAACAAAATCATCTTCTGACTATTTTTAAAGAAGAAAATTGGCTAAAGAAACACAAATAAATAAATAAATACATTTAACCAATTTTGACCTGAGATCAGATTCTAAAAATGTCTTCTACATCCTGACAGCTTTCTGAAAAAGCTATGTTTCTATGTCGGTCGTTCTTCGATTTTTCAAAAATAGCAGACCTACAAGCTCATAGCTCAATAGCTAAAGCATAACATAATGCTAACACCAAAAGGGGTTCCCGCCCAAAATGGGTTAATGATATGTATTTATTGTCAAAAGTGTGTAATGTCATATTCCTGTGTGTGTGTGTGTGTGTGTGTGTGTGTGTTTGTGAGACATCAGCAGGTCCACCCACCTTGAACCTGCGAGCCAAGAACTTGTTCTTGATTTCCAGGAAGTTCCCTCGACTCATCTCTCCTTTGAAGGGCTCGTTGAGGATGGCATACTTCACGTCGTTCTGCACGTCCTGCCAGCGAGCATAACCGTGTCTGAGGGACAATGTGCTCAAGGCTCATAACATCATCATCACCACATCTTCAGTGTGATTCAGTCAATCTCTTACCATCTCTCTACCCATTTCCTGTCTCACTGCACTGAACACACTGAAAGCCTAAACATTTCTAAAAAGAATATATCTAGGATTTCTGCGTTTTTTTTAAATTATTTTATGGGAAGTTGTATTTATACAACGCAGTTTCGGGAGAAGAGACCTCCTTCCGCTTGAGCTTAACCACTCCTCCCTCATTATCAACAACTCCTCCCTCCTTATCAAACTCACCTGCCTTTCATTATCCACCCGGCCAATCCCCGGTGCAATCACCACAGTATAAATACACCTGCGATCTCTCAACCAAGTTGTTTGTTCTGCTCCACGACAGACCAAACATGGGTCGTGAGTACTGCACTTGTAGATCGGCTATTTTCACTATTCTTCAAAATCGCCATCCTCCTCCACCCCAACCTCCTCCTTCCCCCTCGATTCTCTAGGAATCCAGGGGGGGCAGTGACGGAGCAGAGACGACCAACCACTCATTCCGAGTAGAGCAAAGATGACCATCAGCTCCAGAGACTACGCCCCACCCTGAGTCTCGCCCTACCTTGGGTTCCTCACTCCACTCCGCATTCATCTCATTCTGTTTCAATAAACTGTTAATCTTGAGCGAAGGTGTGGTCTCTTACTAGTGAATTATTTATTTATTCCCAGGCAATTGGCAAATGGGTTTCAAAATCGTGGGATAAAAATGTAAGAAAAGACGTTTGAAATCCCCCATAAAGAAGAAAAGGTCATATAGCTTTGTACATTTAAAAGGATACTGTATGATGCCAGCTAGAAGCCAGTAGTCATGTCTGCGGTGCCAGATTTCAAAGGTCTTCTTAGTCACTGTGGCTGCCCGTTCCTCATTCTGCCACAGCGAATGGAGCTCTGGAACAGAGATCACAAAGGTCACAAAGTGTCACAGAAAATGTGATAACGCAGGAATACAGCTGTCGACCAAAACAAAACACAGTTTCTACATTTCATCTCGGGAGTATTTTGAAGAAACAGAAACACAGAGTCTCATTTCACCTAGAATGACCTTTGTGGTTTACAGTGAATAACTGAAATAAGCCTATACCATTTTCACGTCAAAGAGTGAGACCTTCGAATGAAGTAACACAGTACAAATTACGTTATATGTCAGAGGAAAAGGACAGATTTCCTTTTCCTCTGACATCTAACGTAATTTGTACTGATCAAGTAAAAAAAATAAAAGACTAAAACCTCCTCTCAGAAGAACATGTTTACCGTAATTTCCGGACTATAAGCCGCTACTTTTTTCCCATGCTTTGAACCCTGCGGCCTATACAACGGTGCGGCTAATCTATGGATTTTTACAGCTAACAGCCACTAGGGGACCTTCTAAATCTATCTCTATGGCCACCTGTGGCTTATAGTCCAGTGCGGCTTGTATACCGGTATGTACACATTTATTGTTTTCCCTAAATTTAGCTGGTGCGGCTTATATTCAGGTGCGGCTTATAGTCCGGAAATTACGGTATATTACAATCTCAATATGAAGAGAAAGAATAATCACTGTGTGGTCTCTCATATTTCCAGTACGGTGTGTGGTGTTGCCAGGTAACACACCTGTGAATCCTCCATCGGCTATGTTAAACATGAACCTCTGCTTGGAGGCGGCTTTCTTCTTCTCCTCGGTGACGGTTAGCAGCGCCGCCGCTGTAGCTCCTTCTTTAGCGTTCTCTCCGTTCTGCAGCTTGCCCGACTCCTCACTTTTCACCCCCTCCTTCTCCTTCTCCTTCTCCTTCTCCTCTTTTTGCTCTGAGAAGAAAGAACCCGGAAAGGAAAAAGGGTTTCATTCACCACGTACTGTACACAGGATGTGATGTTTAGCCCATTTTGGGGCGGGAACCCCTTTTGGTGTTAGCATTATGTTATGCTTTAGCTATTGAAAAATAGCAGATCTACAAGCTCGTAGCGCGCCACCGAGTGGCGCGCTACGAGCTTGTAGGTCTGCTATTTTTAAAAAATCGAAGAACGACTGACATAGAAACGTAGCTTTTTCAGAAAACTGTCAGGATGTAGAAGACATTTTTAGAATCTGATATCGGGTCAAAATGGGTTAGAATTGCGTTGTGGAACCCTGATGTGGCGAAAGTTTTCCAGCGATCCTATGAAGAGGATGTAGTAAGGACCCAAACCAAATAGGGAAACAGTATCTCTCGTGGTATTTTAGTACCCTGTACAAACCTATCTTGAGATTAGGAGAAAAAGGGATTATCCCTGAATTATCCCTGAATATATGCAGTGACATTTAAACTGTAGCAACAGCCCATCATCGGAGACATAGCGTATAAAGCCTTTTCTAAGTCCTTTTCCAGTAATCGTATCATAAAAATGTCTCTTTTCCTTTCTTGGCAAGTGACAGATGTGACAGTTAATGAACGTTCTGATTGCATTAGTTCAAAGCAATGGACTGTAATGGTTACAAAGTTATCTCGTCAAATGTGGATAACTCCGTCTCTCGCCGTCATTCCACTTTTTCCTTTCATGCTTCAACGGGCATCTGGGTTTCCATCCAACATGTGTCCATCTAATGTGTTTGCATACTGTGAGTGTCTGGAGAGCCGACCACGTTCACCAGTGTCTCACCTTTCTTGTCTTCTGCAGGAGAACTGGTGTCCATCTTGTCGTCTTTGTTCTCTTCAGCTGAGATGATGAGATAAACAAACAGTTTGTCAGAATCACTGCGCTTGCCGCGCACAATAATTGTACAGGAATCAATGCAGACACATGCCTATCACTCCAAGAGTATACTGTACATACTGTGAAGAGAACCTTACATTTAATAGATACATCCGTTTTAATTATTTAGCATGTAAAAACATTTCTAATATGTTTATTTACAACTTTACCAAAATGTATGTACATTTTTCCATGTTTCCTGGGGAAATTAGTTTAAATTAAAAATTAGTTAAGTTTTCACTAACAGACTGTATGAAATAACGGCCAATCCCCCGACAACATCACAGATGGACCACAATGCTTATATGAGACGATTTTAAGAAACCCAATGATATTCTCCATAGAGAAAAACTTGTTAACTGTGCTCTATTGTTGGCGTTATAACAAATTGTCCCTCCAGGATGAATGAAGCTCACTTGTCTCGTCTAAGTTGATCTTACCTTTAGGCTTGGCCTCGTCCGAGTCGGCCTTGACCTCCAACGCTTCCCCTTTGACTTCGGTGGGAGGGTCCTTCTCTGAGGCCTCCGATGACGACTTCTCCTTGTCATCTTTGTCCTTGCTACCATCTTCAGACTCGTCCTTCATGTCAGCGTCCGTGTCTCCCACCTCCTTGTCTTTCTCCTCTTTGCTCGGTGACTCTGCTCTCTCCCGTTCTTTCTTCTCTGGAACCGGGGACTTCTCTGTCTCGTCTGGGATTTCGATGATCTGAATGTGAGGAAACAGAGATTATATATCTGTAAGTAGCAGACAAACTAATAGAGACAGCGTCGGGGACATGAGCGGGATGGCTTCTTCATTCATGATGATGAAACATAATACAACGGCCAAAGCATCACTCTCTCAGTTACACTATAAATACATGACAGTTGTACAACAAGAGATGTTTGTTTACCTCTGGATCATCTGACTTGGTAGATCCTTTACTCTCCTCTCCCTCCTCCTTCACGTCCATGTCCTTGTCCTCAGATTTAGTCAGATCTTCTGTACACACACACACACACACAGTGTGTCATTACGCAATCCTTTTTGTCATAATATAGGTCTACTGCAACTTAATTTCAGTTTTTCAGTCATCTTGATTTCTTTTACTTTTTCATAAATCTTGGTTCACAGAGAAAATGTAGGGTGTGTGTGTGTGTGTGTGTGCGTGTGCGTGTGTATGTGTGTGTGTGCACGCATGCATGTACCTGGGGCAGGTGTGTTGGGCTGTGTATCAGCTGGGGTTCCAGAAGAGGGGGTTTTGGGATCTTCACCTGCAGCCAGAGCAGCTGCTCTCTTGTTCTCCTCCAGTTCAGCCATCCAGGGCATGGACCACTGTCCATTAACATGCTCAAATTCCTGCACCTGTAACGCACACACACACGGGTTGGTGTCTTGTGTGGTTCCTATACGCACAATTCACCAAAAATAGCCCAATATCATAGCCATAAATACATTTGCATACTGTAACATGGCATATATTCCATCTCTGCCGCATAGCATACCTTCTTCCGGATGAGTGACATCACCCCAATGCGAGTGAGCACATGTTGCCTTGACAACCCTTCCCTGGGGACGCCGTCTGCGAAGGTCTCCGCTCCGTCCGCCCCCGGCTCACAGAGGTGACGCATGAACAGAGACACGTAGGCCCTGCGACGAGACGGAGAAGGAACAACATCACACCTCAAGTCTGGATCAGCCGTCGCCGCTTACCCGTCTCCAAGTTGGCCAGAGCGGAGGCTAGAATCAAGTTACCATGAATAGAACAGTGTCGGGTCCCACGAGTCTGAAGCCATTCCATTAAACCATTTAGGCCTGACCTCAAAATTTAAAAAGAAATCTTCTAAATCCTCCAGTTTTCTGAAATAAATACTTTCACGATTTTTCAAAAATAGCAGAACTACAAGCTCGTAGCGCGCCACTCGGTGGCACGCTATGAGCTTGTAGATCTGCTATTTTTCAATAGCTAAATTATAACATAATGTTTAAAACACCAAAAGGGGTTCCCGCCCAGAATGGGTTAAGACAATACTTCATTGTGACATCACTGATGGGAGCCTTGGTGTCTTTGTCTTAGAATATAGGCATGCTATTGATGTTTCAAATGCTATTGAGGTTTCAAAACCGTGACATGGGGCCGATTTTGTTACATAGGAGAGCGAGACACCAACTCGGATCAAACCAGGTGCGTCAGCATTGGACTCTGGGTAAAGAAGTTACCTCTACCTGGGAAAGCCGATGACAGGCTCTTAGTTGGGGACTCAACATATTGCTCCAGTAACTATCAGAGGCCTCTTTTCCACCGAGGGTTGAACTAGTTATGTAAATGTATTCCACTGTTTGACTGTCTGTTTTTCCGTTTTGTGTTTCTTGTGAGGACTGCGGATGAAAATTAGCAACTGTGCTATATCCGGTGTATTTACGTCCATGTGACGTCCATTAATATACATTGTCCTGTCCAAATAAAGTAATAAAGTAAAAAGTTCAGAGTGTTTCCACTGAAAATTAATTGGTTCAGAACCCTAAAAGTTGGTTCGGAACTGGAACCCCAAATTGTCCGCCGGTTCCGTGAAAACACCAAGGTTCCAAGAATGTAGAACGGAACCAGTTCTAGACTCACATTTGTTTTGGTGGAAAAGGTGCAGAGAATAAAGGACTGTGTCACCAGGCTGCTGTACGGAAGCTTCATCTAGAGGCTAATTCTTTACTCATGACAACGGACAAAAATAACAAGAAAAGAGTGCGATAGAATCTCTAGACACATACTTGAATTCTTTCTCAGACTTCCCTCGCAGGTCCCTGACCAGCCACTGGGTGGTGAAGGCATCCTGGGGGGGCATGCCATAACGCATCACAGCGTTCAGGAAGGCCTTCCTCTGGCGCGCGTTGAAGCCCAGCACCTGACAGGAAATAAAACAAGATGAAACTTCATTTACCCAATTAGGCCTGACGTCGAAATAAAAAAAACGTTCGCTCTGAAAGAATATATATTCAAAGATTTGTGCCGCATTTTTACGATTTTTCAAAAATAGCAGACCTACAAGTTCATAGCGCGCCACTCGGTGGCGCTCTATGAGCTTGTAGATCTGCTATTTTTCAATAGCTAAAGTATAACATAATGCTTAGTGAAAACACCAAAAGGGGTTCCCGCCCAAAATGGGTTAATCCTTGAGGGGAAATGTATTAACATTTAAAATAAATGTTAGAACATGTCATCCATCATATTATAATACTGTATGGAAGACCCGTTTTGAAGACATTTGAAAAAGCAGAAGTGGTTGTGACTACAGAAGGTGAAAAGTTAAAATAGGAATATTATGTTGGATGCAACTTTTCGATTTACGGCTAAATCTGTAATTAAATGAATTCGCAGCAGGTGGGAGACTCACCTCGATGTTCCCACCGACTCTGGCCAACAGAGGAGGCAGAGGTTTGTCTCTGTCGTTCCTTAGCCCCTTGCGGTTGGGCCTGCGTGCGTTGGCTAGCAGAAAGAGAAAGACATGGTTAGCCACATCTGAGGTTCACACCTCAATTAGAGCCAAAATAGCCAAATTAAGGCCAAAAAATGGCCTGGGTCGTGGACCAATTTTAATAAAAGTAAATGACTCCTTTTTTCAGTTTCCTACATTTAAAAACAATAGAGTATTTCATAAATAAATACAAAAAAATATCTAATAATAATTAATTATAATAATTAATTAATAATTTTTCTTTTTGGTCTTGAGCTAAAAAGTTTGGGAACCACTGAATTTGAGAACCAGTTCCAACACATGCACATGCACGCACACACACACACATAGCTCAGCACATCAGCGATTCAGACTCATATCACCACCACCAACCCCACCACCACCAGCAACACCACCAACACACACAAACATGCCTATTGAAACCAAAAATATTTTCCATGTCATCGTCAAATTCGATATTTGCTCAGTTAAATGTTATCAAGACTTCTATTACGATTCCTCAGTGAAGATGTTAGACTTACGACAGCTCATCAGGTCACACTCCTGCTGAAGTCGTCTCCTCACTGTCCACACAAACTACATGCTTCTGTTGTTGACGCACAACACTTTCAGGACAATTTACGCTGAAAGCGTGGTTTTGTGAACTGAATCGCTTTATTGCAATTATTAATGACAGGCCAATAGAAAAATTAAATAAAATCTGGAAATCAAATTGCTTTACAAAACGCACTGGCAAAGGCATATCCAAATGACCATTATTTAAAACGAGGCATCTTTAGTGCAAACAATGAATTATAATCCGTACATAAAATAAAAAGTGCAAATCCTCTGCTAAATGCAATAATAAGAGCTCACTTGAACAAGAACTTCAACATTTTCCTCCCATCTCTCATTTACATTGTGGCCTTCCTCTTGTAACTTGTCTAGTGGACATTGGCAATACAAGCTGCTCTGAACATTAGGTTAACAAAAGGTACCTGAGTTAGTCTTATTTATCACTTGCTCTTATGTGGCCCTTGCAGCAGCCGCTTCACAACTCTGGCTGTGAGTATATATGAATAGACGGCACCCGGATGAAACCCTGAGGCGAAATGGACATAGTGGCCGAATTTGATATTGCAGCGTGGGCCCAAACACATGAACGCGCTGGTCCGTTGACTATCATTGTGCACGTTCACGATGACACGTGAACGCTGAATGCCTGCAATGATAGTCAGCGGCAGCGCGTTCATGTGTTTGGGCCCAATCCATCCCAGAATGCACTCTGTTCCTACCCAGAATGCACAGTGAAATCGCCTCATGCGCTTTTGAGCAACTTAATGCAAGTGGATGGGAGGAGAACTCGGGTGCCGTCTCTATTCATATATACTCTAAGGGTACAGCAGCACTGCTAGTTCACAATTATAGTACCAGGTAGTACACATCATACCCCTGGTGTCCCAGGTCTAAAGTAATATACACTGATTAGATGGCTAGAATTTTAAAAACAAAACAGTCTCACATAGCCAGACGATCTGAGATCTTTGCCTACCGATACGTCTCGTGACCTCTAAATGCAATGGAGGGGCTAGAACTGGGTGGATTTAAAAACAAAACTGCTGTGCAGAACCAATGCAAAGAGTTTACGGTGGTCCTTCATGTTGCGATGGTACATTTTCAAAGCAGTATGTGTACTATTTGTTAGCACAGCTTTTCTCCTCTGTTGAAGCCCGATGCATTGAATTTATTTCCCCAAGACAATCCGTGGACCAAGATCTACGCCATCATCTAGCTACGTGTACGTGGGACTAGACTTAAAATAGCAGTTCTCTGGAGGTACCCAGACAGAGCAGAGTTGAGAATCACAGTTTATCGTTGTCTTTCATTTGATATTAAGAATACAAATTCAAAAACAAAACATAAACAGTGGTCAGGCCAGTACTACACAAGGGTATTTTCAACAACGAAGACTTGTGGAGAAAAGACCTTTTGTCTTTTCTCCCATTTTCATTGCTTTCTTTGCCTTTCTCTTCGCTCTCTTTACTTTTTCCTTCTCTTTCTTTGCCTTTCTCTTCTCTCTCTTTCGCTTTCTCTTTTCTGCTCTGTATGAGCAGAGGGTGCAGGTACAACTCTTTTTCAAGTTGTTGTTGTTGTCGATGAGGATATCATAGCTGTCGTCTGAATCTGATAAGTCTGTAGAAGTAGTTTAAACCATGTCAGTAGACAGCAATCAGAGCCCAGAGAATAGAGCGCCGAAGTCTGACGTCAACATCGGTAGACCGATCAGGGCGCTAAGTCCACGGGTTCATGTACCTTTTTACTTGCATTGTAATCCCCATATAGGGGATTTTTTATCGCCTCATATAAGAACTGCGTTTGAAAAATAAACAAGTCATCCCTCATATGGATATGAAGAATCAACTGAAAATGCTAATGTTACTGCTGCCGAATTAGTTCGATTTTCCCTAGAAACAGACTGTATCAAATATACTGTAGGTGACTGGCTGTCGTAAACGATACAGAGACACCTCCCCAACAATATCGCTGAGACAGGTTGTTTATTTTTGGACCACAATGCTTATATGAGACGATTTTAAGATGACTCCATGTTATTCTCCAAAGAGAAAAACCTCCATGAAACAGGGGATGAGCCAGTGACGTCAGGACTTCGGCGCTCTATAGAAGTTCACTCTTGATGTGTTGATATACTAATGGTGCATGCCTGTGTCAACAATGGGTATCCGTTTTCACTACTTTGCATTGCTATAGAAAGTATACTCTCTTTGCACAATCTTCACATTTTTGCCTAAACTACTTGCAGCTGTACATGGTTCTGGATATACATTATGCAAAAGTCAGTTCTGAAGTGACCATTATGAACAATCTGCATTCACATGTAGACGCATTCCCTGATTCCCCACTACATTAATCAGAACCACAATCATGTGATTCTCTTAACAGCGCTGCTCAGCTCCCAAGGATTCATCTCAAATCAGCATTAAAGCACAACTAGCAATTCCATCTAAACAGCCCATGCACACTGTGCGTCAGCAAGCACATACATGCATCTTTCAAATCAAATCCTGTTTTGCAGGCACACACATGATCACACTCATAAGTACACACACGTTATTATTACTGTACTTGTGAAAACAGCAAAGTTTTAGAATAGCATTTTTTGTAGCACACGTGCGCATGACGTGCGCATGACACACACACACACACACACACACACACACACACACACACACACACACACACACACACACACACACACACACACACACACACACACACACACACACACACACACACACACACACACACACACACACACACACACACACACACACACACACACACACACACACACACACACACACACACACACACACACACACACACACACACACACACACACACCTCTATTCTCTTACCTTCAGCCCGCTCATCAAAGTCCTCGTCTCCCTCCTCCGAAGCCACAGAGTAATCTGACTGGTTGTCTGACTGATCCTCTTGCCAATCTGATGAGAGGTGTCGATAGAGAGATGATTTAGTGCACAATAAAACACGGCAAGTAGGATGAGAAAAATGTGCTGGTTCAGGACAAAACTAGAGTAGATCTTCAGACAGACAGACAGAATAACAGTTATATCATAATAACAGTACTACTTGCCTTTGTGTAAACATACAGACATGCAATCATACATGGCCAACCTGAGTCCAATCTTTGTTAAAACATTTGACAATGCAACTCCTCACCTAACTTCCAGACAGAAGGGGGCGCTTTTGCTACATAACAAAAATCTAAGAGGCGTCACAGAACCCTCATCCTACACCACGGGGAACATAAAGCCATGCAGGGAAGTTAGAGCAACGGCCAAAAATAAAGGAGAACCCTGCTTTCATGAGACTTCCCTCACTTGACTGAGGCGTGGCCTTTACAGCACCATGCCAACACCAGCATTTCACCCAGTAACGTTACAACTGCTGCGTTTATGAAAGGTTATGCCATGTTCATAATGTATTTTTTCTGACTGACGACTGGTCGCCCGTGAATGACAGCAGCCAAAACGGCTACGTATTCGTAATTGAATAGTACTGCACTATTTTTTTTTTTATGTTTTTTTTTTTGTGGCTTTCGCCTTTATTTTATGAGACGGGGGGAAGACATGCAGTAAAGGCCGTCGGGATCGGGAGTCGAACCCGCGGCACACTGCCAGACTGGATTACCAGCCAAGGTGCCTGGACCACTGAGCCATGGCCCAGGCCAGTACTGCACTATTACGTTAAAATTAACATACAGTTAATTGTGCCACTACCAGATGTAACCGTCAAGACAATTTCTCTACAAGCGCCAGAGATACCATTGTCAACCCTAACCAGATATAAGGATAATGTATGATGAAGCAATGTAAGCACTGAGCTGTAAAAATAGCATTTTAACATGCATCCGTGTGAAAGATTGTGTACAGGGAACAATGAGTAAAGGCATAACTATTAACTACACTGCAGTTTTTTTGTATTTACACATTTAGAAGAAGGTACTCAGGTACAAATTGACCCACCACAGTACCACACACACACACACACACACACACACACACACACACACACACACACACACACACACACACACACACACACACACACACACACACACACACACACACACACACACACACACACACACACACACACACACACACACACACACACACACACACACACACACAGTAGCAGTGGTTCTCAAAGTGGGGGACCCTCAGGGTTCCTTGGAGAGGGCGTTCCAAATGGGCCCATACCGGTCGGTAACTCTGAGAGTGTACAAATGTACACTCTTGTACACTCTCAGAGTTATGGGGAGGGGGGGTCCTTGAAATTAAAAAGGTTTTGAGAACCACTGACGTGGAGAGCACAAGGTTAAGTGTATGTCGGTGATGAGCGTTTGTTCTGTACCCCGTCTGATACCGCGGTCCTCCTGGGAGCCGTCGTTGTAATTGACAGGCTTGCGGGTTCTTTTGCCCTTGCCCAGGTTGCGGGCGAGGTCCTCTTGCTGCTGCTCGTAGTGATGTCGCAGCAGCTTCTCCCAGTAGTCTGGGTCCACGCTCTCCTCCTGCTTGATCACCTCCCGCACCTCCTCCTCCTCCTGGAGAGGAGTGTGTCACACACAACACACAACACACAACACACACACACACACACACACACACACACACACACACACACACACACACACACACACACACACACACACACACACACACATGGAGAATGTCTCATTAGAAATGCAGTGCATACCCAGGAAACCTGGGTGTACATTTGAAAAATGCACTTTTCAACTTGGATGTAGATGAGTCTGCTTAAATGACCATATAATGGTGGCCTGGAATGTTTCGCTTATTGACTATGCCTCGCCATATACTTTACTGCTGGCCATTGCTACAAAGCATACCATGGTTTGTTTGGTCTCCAAGGAAGCCAATGTGTTTTAATGCACTTTAAAGCATGAATTGATTTGAGAAGTCTTAACAGAAAAGTGTTCCTGGAGAATCTCTGGTTTGATTTACCAACGAAAATCAAATGTCTATGACTTATAAACAAACATGTTTAGCAAACATTGAGGCAAATATTCTAAGATGAAATGCATTTCAATGACATTGGATCAAATTTGTAAACAAATACACAGATAAATATGAAGCAATGAATGGCCTGTACTGTACAGTACACACACACACACACACACACCTCCTCCTCCTCGTCCTTGACCACATATTGTGCAACTTTGAAGGAACTGAGGTACTCGTTCATGCTCTGTATCTCGGTGTCGTCGGTGGCTTCTGTCTGATTTCTGTCCAGAAGACGGTCGATGGCCTTGTCATCATAGTGGATCACCTGGCTGTCATCCTCCTTGTCACCTCCCGCTAGACAGACAGACAGACAGACAGACAGACAGACAGACAGACATGTGAATACAAACATTATAAACCCGTGTGCAGCCTGAACTCCTCAGGCAGTAGACAAAGACAAATCCCTCCTTAAAAGTTATTTCCGAAATGTGTAACTTCTAGAATAAAGTTTACTATAATTGAAAATAAATGTTCATTTTATATGAAACCTAGTTTATTTCTACACCGAGGATTCTGTCCAACATTTCCTTTACCTCCGACAGTACAAGAACACAGCCTTAACACACGCTTTTACTCTGAAGCCCCTCCCCCGGAAACAATCCGGAAGAAAACCGGAGAAATATTTTGTTAGCTTTACTTGGTCTCGAGTCTATTATATCGCTAGAAGCTCCAAAGCATTCATATTTTGAACGAGAGGCATGTTGAAGTCAGAAATGAAGCACGTAGTATATCCATCAGATCAAAACCACGGAGAGCGCCCTGGATTAGGAGAGACGAGGCATTCTTTCTGCCGCGCTAACAGCTAACCGATATGAAGGCAGAGCGAAGCGACGGGTGCCTGAGAGTCTGTCAAAAAATTTAAAAAAAAGGAAAAAATTCAGAATATTCTTCTCTCGCCTGATATCATTGAGGACGCGCCAGGACGTGTACACACGTCCTTTGTACGCGTCGATTGGGTTCCCTAGGACGTGTGGAGCCGTCCTACGGACGGAAACGGTTAAGGTGGTTGCACACGCGTTTTTTCGGAAAACCGACAGAAAACGCTGCTAAACATCCGAAAAACGCATCCAGTGTGCAACCACCTTTACTGTTGATAATAAGTGGACTCACCCATGAGTCCCAGCTCATCCTTGAAGAGTTCTTCTGTGCCAAACTTGAGGATGTCGTCCAGCTCCTGTTTGGACATGGAGCCGGTCTTGGAGCCCAGACCAGGTCTGACCACCAGGTGGGTCAGCATCATCTTCTTCTTAGCAACCTAAGGGAGGAGAGGGACCGTTTGTACCACAGATAATCCTTCTGTAATGTGTCTTTTACAAACAAAAAATAATCAATTTCGATTTCATTACATATGCACATGTTTTATTATTGCTAAAGCCTTAGAAGACGAGTAGTATTTATTGTCCCAAAGAGGGAGTTTTGATCCATCAAGGAACATGTACAAATTCCATTTAAACCCTATACACTAGCAGCCTGCCAGAGCTCCATGTCCACTACTTCTTCCCCTCTGCACCAAATCTCTCACAATGTGACTCAAATGAGCTTATAGATCCGTTATTTCGGCAGAATGTTCGCTCCAGAACTAGGGACTCTACTCTAGGGTTTATGTGGAATTAAGCAACTCAACATGGAAGAGAGTAAAAAGCTGAGATAATACCATGTGTCTTTCAGTCAGTTTCACTCACCTGGGTGATCCTCTCCTCTACAGAGGCCTTGGTGACAAAGCGATAGATCATCACCTTCTTGTTCTGTCCGATACGGTGGGCCCTGCTGAATGCCTAAGAGAGAGAGAGAGACAGAGAAACTTTATCAGCATGTAACTGTCACATGTTGGCTGTCAGCTGGTAGTGACATGTGCACATTCTGACATAACTGGACAGTGGACAGTGATATCAAGTCTACATGATTATCTCAAATGAACAGTGTACAATGACACAAGCATAACTGCTATACAGTGATGTAAATAGGTTTCCAATGTAATGAGTCCCGGGATGCAGGGATGGTCTTTTAGATGAGTCCCAGGGACATTTTACGAGTCCCACTTCAACAACGTTAGGAATCATATTTTGCCACTTTTACAAATTGCAGCATTTAACTCCCATTTCATTGTATTTGGTTATAATGTGTTTATATTCATGTAGAAAACAGAAAAAGAAATTATTATTATAACTAAAGCTAGAAAAATAAACTAGTATAAAAAACAGTACAGTAGTACAGTAGTGTACCCCGTGAATGCATAGGTCGTTGTTTTATTGCGTCCCTTAACTATAAACTGCGTTTTGGGATGCAAAATGCACCCTATTTTAATCTCTGGGCTATACCTTACCACTAAGCTGTACTCCGTTACATGATTATTTCTTCACAGCCACTTGGTACAAGATTGTAAGTCCCATTCATGTATTAAAGGGATAGTTCAGATTTTTTGAACTTAAGTTGTATGAAATACTTGCCATTAATATAGTGGTTGCAACTGTATTAATTGATTGCCCGAGTCCCATGGTGGGAGTTCTGCTCTGGTTTTGGTCAATATTAAGTAGTTCCGGTCATTTTGTGGGGGGCACTGGGGCCACGCAGTAAAAGTAAATTAATCCACAAAACGAACGTAATTTGTATTGTTGACCTATTTCTAAAATATTAGCGCGACTTTCGTTCAACTTTGACCCCTCTATCACATGGAACTATTTTTTGGGCGTAGTGATATGGACACAAAAAACATAGTTCTGTGTGATAGAGGGGTAAAAAAAGAACGAAAGTTGCACTAATATTTTAGAAATAGGTCAACAATACAAATGACGTTAGTTTTGTGGATTAATTTACTTTTACTGTGTGGCCCCCAGTGCCCCCCACAAAATGACCGGAACTACTTGATATTTCACCAAAACCAGAGCAGAACTCCCACCATGGGACTCGGGCAACCACTATATTAATGGCAAGTATTTCATACAACTTAAGTTCAAAAAATCTGAACTATCCCTTTAACCCTCAGTAAGGAAACATCCGTCATACATCTCTACATGTCATGTCTTAAATGTCAGCTGTCAGTCTAAAACTGGGAGACGTGTCCTTCAGCCTAGATCAGGGGTGGGCAACTGGCGGCCCGGGGGCCACATGCGGCCCCCACCTTCACTTAATGTGGCCCTCAGGTGAATGTCAGAATACTGATATAATATTGGTTTCAGCTGTTACAATTCCACAACATGCAAACATGACCCGCTTTAATTACTTCAGTCTAAATTAGTAGCTCATTGCTCAACACAAGTATAATTAAAGGCATTACATAAAAATGTTAATTTTCAGGATTCCATTTCCAATTCAAAAATAGCAAAAAAATTATTCAAGATTTAAATTTGAATATAGCAAAAATAGCCGATCTACAAGCTCAAAACGCGAGCTTGTAGATCGGCTATTTTTGCTACGACAGTAATGTATGGCCCTAGGGGGTGAGTGTGGAAATATAGTGGCCCTCTCCATCGTCAAAGTTGCCCACCCCTGGCCTAGATGCAAAGCGTTGCCTCGTCTTGACTCTGCCTGGCTGTGTACCTGGATGTCATTGTGAGGGTTCCAGTCAGAGTCATAGATGACCACAGTGTCAGCGGTTGCCAGGTTGATGCCCAGACCGCCGGCTCTGGTGGAGAGGAGAAAGGCGAACTGAGGAGCTCCAGGGGCTGTGTGTTGGGCAGGGGAGAGTACACAGGGGCGAGAAAGAAACAATGCTTTACTTGACAATTAAAAGTCGAGAGAGGAGGCAACCCGGGTCATTAAACGTATCAAAGTTATCCGTGAGATTTCACCCATTGCAAAAAATACAAAAATACGTCAAGAGGAACTCGGGATCCACATGGGAACGGTGTGGCTAAAATAATCACTTGCTTAAAATTAAATATGTATATATTTGTATTTATATTTTTTCCCTAATGAACAACTGACTGTATTGTGTATGTGCTGCTCGCCATTTTCTTTTGTTTGTTTGTTTTGTTTTGTTTCTGTGCTTTTTGTTTTTCTTTCTTTTGTCGTTTTATTGTATTGTGCTTATAATTTATACCTTTATAGTTTGTCTCACTTTATCGATACATTTGATTCATCTTTATGTGAAAACATAAAAATTCAATAAAAAGTTATTAAAAAAAAAAAAAGTATTATGGGAATTATTGTTCTTTAAATTATATCACTAAGTAAAAAGAAAATCAGACAATATTTTGACAACTTCCTTCCATCACGTCTTACCGTTAAAGCGGTCGATGGCCTCCTGCCTCATGGCTCCGGTCACTCCTCCGTCAATCCTCTCATACTTGTATCCCTCGTTCTCCAGGAAGTCCTCCAGCAGGTCCAACATCTTTGTCATCTGGGAGAACACCAGCACCCTGTGTCCTCCATCCTTCAGCTTCCTCATCATCTTCTGGAGCAGCGTCAGTTTCCCCGACGCCTTGGTCAGAGCACCGCCCTCGTACATGCCGTTGGGGATTTTTGGTGCCTCCTGCACGCGGGGAAACAGAGTTTGTGCGGTATTCAACACGAGTACAAACATACATTTTAAACTCAGCAAATGTAAGCAAGTCTCAGCATTTAGTTTAACCCATTTTTGGACTGAGGCCGATTCTAAAAAAGCTTATTATCATCAGTCAGCTCCTCCTGGTAATAAAAGAAAAATGTGAAAAAAATATGAAAAATGTTTTTCATATTTTTCAATAAGTATATCATCAACGTGCCCCCAACATTTTATGAAATTTCAGGCAGAGTGGGGAAAGAAACATTGCTCCCCAAAAATCCTGTAATTTTCTTAATGTTACTGTGATTAAGGGTGATGTGAGTTACCAGGAGATCGCCAAATGACTCATATCAACAATAAAGAACGTCCATAAGATATTATAGCTAGTATGGCTGTCTGATGATGGCCATGGGACCGTGGGTCGTACCAGTGCAGCTCCAGGAAAGAGGTAGGGGTGATTGCAACACTTCTTGAGGTCCATCACCACGTTGAGAAGAGACACCTGGTTTCCTCCTCCACGGGTGTTCAAGGCCTCAAAGTTACGCGTCAAGATGAACTTGTAATATTTCCTGCATCACAACAATCAAAAGGAAAGAAATGTTAAAATGAACAATAATTCAAATTTATAATCACTTTATAATGGACAATTTACTTTTCGGGCAAGTGGGGCGGGCATGACCTTTGGGCAAGTACAACATGATCTGTACTTGCCCGATGGGCAAGTGCCTCTGAGACCTTCGTGTCAACCCCTGCATAGAGCTTAACACATTCAGACCGTAGGACGTGTACAAACGTCATAGCTAATCCAACCGATGGATCCAGTGGACGTGTACACATGTCATAGCGCTTTTTTATCGATATCAAACAAAAAATTAAAATTCTGATTTATTTTATTTTTTGGGGGGCTTGGCCTCTCCTTCTGCACCAAACTCCTTGCTGTTTCGTGCATGCGCGCTGCCGTTCACTTCCTTGTTTACGGCTCAGAAAGAATACCTCGTATCTCCTAATCTAGGAGTTTTGAGTTTTGAGGGGGTTTTTTTTGGCTTTCGCCTTTATTTTATATTTTTTATGGAGGGACAGACAGTAGGCTGACAGGAAATGGGGAGAGAGATGGGGGGAAGACATGCAGTAAAGGCCGTCGCGATCGGGAGGGAGTCGAACCCGCGGCACACTGCCAGACTGGATTACCAGCCAAGGTGCCTGGACCACTGAGCCATGGCCCAGGTCACATGGTTTTGAGTTTTAACCAGATGGGCATACTTCTGTCTTCATTTCTGACTCCAACATGCTCTCGTTTAAAATATTAACGCTTCTAGAGAGACTTTAGCATAATCATTGCGAGGTAATGATGCAACATTATGCCTCCCGGTTTGTGTACAGAACGGAAGGGGGGGGGCTTTCAGAGTAAAAGCTGCCATATCTGCCTGGCACCCCGAGCTCCTATTTTGAAAGAAATCCTCATTAACTCACTTCTGCATGGGGCTGAGCTCCACCCGGACGATGAGCTCAGTCTTGGATGGCATGTGTTTGAAGACGTCGGCCTTCAGTCTCCTCAGCATGTGGGGTCCCAGCATGTCGTGGAGCTTCTTGATCTGGTCCTCTTTAGCGATGTCTGCAAACTCCTCCAGGAAACCCTCAAGGTTGCTGCAGACAGAGAGGGGAATAATGAAAGCTAGGGAACTGGATTCTATTTTTAAAATGAGACACCGTTGCAGCCACTCGTAGGACGACAATTTCTGGTAGGTGTTCGAGAGGTCATGGACAAACGTGTGCTTGTTTAAAAATGTTGCTTAATCGTGTTAAACTGCATAGGAAAATAGCTCATTTCATAGCACATCTTAAGTCTAGCATTAGTTCACTCTCATGCCAGTTGAAACAGTTTAATTTCCGTTTATTTTTTTGTCCAGCTGTCAGATTTATCAACACCATTATTCTGCATCATTATTCAATATTCTTACGCTGGGATTGGCATTGTCGTAAGGTGACTCTACGTGACTCTCCAGTGTTCCATTGATAAATATAAATACATTATGACAACTAAATAATTTAAAATTAAATGTAGGTCTTTTCTACTTATAGTTCCATTATTTCATTTCAGAGGACTTCATTTGCACTTTTTGCAACTCTGGCAAACAGGTTTCAACTGGCATGAGAGAGTATAGATGAGAGAATGGCTGCTTTTGGTTGAACGATTCCTTTACAAAAAGGTGATAGTAATGCAAGAATGTGTGATGTGAACAGGCAAGGGAGAGCAGAGCATACTGACTTGAATCTCACTGGAGTGAGGAAGTTGAGCAGGTGGAAAAGTTCTTCCAGGTTGTTCTGTAGAGGCGTTCCTGTCAACAGCAGTTTGTGCTGCAGAGGGTAGTTGTTCAATATACGGAAGAACTGACCACAAATGGAGAGAGAGACAAGAGACAGACAGATATTAACCACTTAGACCCAATATACCTCATTGGCTGGGTTCACCCCAGGGGTCGATACTTGGAGCCCTTTTCCCACAATTTCTTTGAAAAACGCACAAAACGGGAAGTAAACAATGTGACGTTGAGCTTGCAGATCGACTACTTTTGGAGCCTTTAGATATAGCAAAATACAGAACAACAAATACAATATTGAAAGTACAGACAGACACATTACAATCATAACAACAGCTCCGACAGTCTCTCGAGACACAATGAAAATTGAGCGGATGACTTCCTCTACTTCCTTTTTCACCTTTGCAGTTGCATAATACATAAATCCTACTACTATAAATCAAATTAGTTTAAATGGAAATTCAAAAAGCTATATTATAAAGATGAAAAAAATAGCTGATCTATGCAATGCAGCGATGCGAACATTTTTCAAAAGGTCAAAATGTTTGTGTGTGTTTCTCACCTTGGACTGGTTGTTCTTGAGTCTGTGAGCCTCGTCTACAACCAGACAGGCCCAGTCGATGGAGCCCAGCACAGCTTGGTCTATTGTTATCAGCTCGTAGGAGGTCAGCAGGACGTGAAACTTGACTTGAGAGTCTTTCTGTAAAGTCCAAAGGAAAAGGGAGTCACGTTTTTGGTCATAACTTGCATGGCAGGGAAGCATTCAGCATCATAACATACTGACTGTACTTAACTGCATAATTAACCTCATGAACCCTAGCGTCCCTCTTCTCATATGAACGTATGAAGCCTGTACACAAACGTGAGTACTATACACGTTTGTTGAATTAATTTATGTAAGTGGATACACTTACATTTCTTAATAGAAGAGCAGGAAGACTAGCCTGGCTAATAAGCCAGACTCAAATCACACTGTCGTGTGGTATTTGAGTCTGGAGATGCTGTGTATGGATCTTGTTTCCCGGGGGGCGGGTTCAAACATTTTCTCTTTGACGCAATTGGTCAGAGCTACTGTCAGTCAAAGGTCTCAAGCATTGAACGTCAATGTACCAAAGCCCGCCCATATTGCATACCGTGTCCCGATTGGCCACACCAGTTCTCTGGTGTAGGAAATGGGCGTACAATTGAGCCTCTCCAGGCGGTAATCCGCCGGCAGGCAATTTGTTTTTGCCAACGGCTGATTCGGTCTGGCTTATTAGCCAGGCTACAGGAAGACCACCAGTTATAGGCTTTAAGTGGTTAAGCTGCTATCCATAACCTTTTTTGTGCATAAAACATGATTTTGACAGATCTGTATTGTAGAACATGTTAATAATATAACTGGTGGTCTCCCTGCTCTTCTATTAAGAAATGTAAGTGGGTTGGACCACTTCTCAAATGGATATGGTTAAACATTTGCACTGGGAACCTGGGTTCGAATTGTGGCTAGCCATGGCATGAAAGTTACGGATTGCAGCTTTAATATGATTGCACAATGTAAATGTAACCTTCAAAATGTCAGTTCGAGTTACATTACATTTACAGCAACATAAATGCAGTACAGAATAAAGGTCCTTACACTATACACACACCAGGGGCGTTTCTTCATGCAATTAATTCAGCCAAAAATATTTTCTTTTGTGCTGTTGTTTATAATGTATTTGTCGCGCCCCAGGTGTGTGAAGACCCTCGATGTGATCGCGGGCTTACCCTCATCTTGGAGGCCTTTTTCCCTCCGCGGATAGCGTTGCCCTCGAAGGAGAACTCGTTCTCTCTGATGACCGCCCTGCTGTCCTTGTCACCCACGTACGTCACCACATACATGTCGGGGGCCCACAGCTCAAACTCTCTCTCCCAGTTGATGATGGTGGACAGGGGAGCGCTCACCAGGAACGGACCCTTGGAGTGACCCTGAAGCATGGGAAAGCAAAATAAAATCTCACGACTGAAAAAAATGTTGCTAGGCCAAGTCCTAATTTGTGAAAGGAGTCACCACACACTTTATTATTTACTTATACACTTTATTATTACTATATTTATGATGTTTTCCAAGGACTAAAAAATAAATAAAAAAAAGAGCAGCATATAATTATGTTATGAATCATATTTAAGTTGTTTCCAGGAACATTTGCTTTAATCTTGGTAAATGCGAAATAAACAAGAAAATAATACTTGATTGAATGGTAACGGTAAATGTTCCAATATTCAAAAGATTATTTAAAACAATTATCCACTATAAATAATCACTATGCTCTAGTGCACTGGTTCTCGTCGTTTGTACACTCTCAACGTTATATTAACACAGATACCTTTACTGTGTAGATTGGGGACCCACAGATAAAACATTTGATCAAATGGGGGTTTGTGGCCTAATGAGTATCAAACTAGGGCTCCTTGAAACAAAAAATCACACCCGTGTGAACTGAGTGGTGTAAGGTCTTATATAGACTGATCAACTGTGGTCTGACGTAATGAAATCACACCCGTGTGAACTGGGTGACCATAGCAACCATGCTCATTTTTTGGTACGAACAGACACGTAAACTAACATGTTTGAAATGAAATCACACCCGTGTGAACTGGGTGACCATAGCAACCATGCTCATTTTTTGGTACGAACAGACACGTAAACTAACAAAGCCAGTTGTAGGAGTGGTTTACACCACTCAAAAAGGCTGAGAAGAAGTACTGCTCTAGTGGCAGGAAGCCGGCGAACCCAACACATTGCTCCATACCTCCTTATACAGCGAGTAGAGAAAGACGGCTGTCTGTACTGTCTTCCCCAGACCCATCTCGTCTGCTAGGATGGTGTCCGTGGCCTGAGCCCAGGAGAACCTCAGCCAGTTCAGACCCTCCAGCTGGTATGGATGCAGGGTCCCCAGTTTGAGGTCTAGGTACTCAGGCTGACGGTCAAACTTGATGGTGGGCTGGAGAAGAGAGGAAAAAAACATGTAGTTTTATGTTGACAGTCAAGAGAGGCAGATAGGACATACAGAGAGAGGAGGATGTGTGTCTGTATATATATATACACTAGTGTATACAGTGTGTTCAATTATTATTCCTCCCTCTATGTGACAAACTGTCACATAGAGGGAGGAATAATCATAGCATGAACCAACCTTATAACCCTTGAAGTCAGGATGGATTGGAAGGATTACCCTTTGATTGTAATAAAAAACTAAAATGTATTTTATTTATTTATTAAATCCTTTGCACAGAAGTAATGACAATGTCGCATCTGAATTCCAATTTGTAATGTCAGATTTGTTACTAGTGTAGAGAATTTCTGGACTCTAGCATTTAGTGCAGCAGCAGGCAGGCTTCAGATCTAATCTTTTTTAGTTTTTTGATATACAGTATACTTTGTTTGTTTATTGAAAGTTTACATTGATATTTTAGATCTAGTCTTACATCAGTTATTGGGTTGGCCGGGGGTTTCTCCAACTTCTTGACTTTGACCAGCTTCTTTAGCTTCTTGCTCGGTTTGCCCTCCTCACCCATCAGCAGCTCTCTGACAAGAGGAAACGTTGACAACAAAAAAAAGTTTGGCATCTAATATTAACACATTGAGAGCCCATGCAATACTGCCCAAAATCACTTTCACCTAGAAAATCCATTCACATTTTTTATAATTCAGCTGACTGTGGAGACACATGCTGGAACTTTTTACTTTGAAATGTTTTATAGTTTCTGAGTTATTTAATTTAAACGCCAAATGCATTCTCAATGGCGAAAACACAAACTTTGGCAACACGTGTTAAAAAAAATATTTTTTTGAAAGACGTCCACAGACGTCTTGGGCTATGCACGTGCGGTAATACCCAGGACGTCCACAGACGTTTTGGGCACAAAATGTGTTAAGTATGTTGCTGTTCACACTCACAGCAACAAAACCATGCCCATAGAATACAAATAAATATGTTTATTCTAAGAATATGAATAGTGGAAATACATGTATCGTTGTATGTACCTGTGATTCCAGTAGGTCTGTTTGTACATGTCGTACTCGGGGATATCCATGTCCTCTCCCTCCCAGGAGGCCTGGTCGTAGGCAAGGTCCCTCCACTTGATCAGGTAGTGCACGTTGCTCTTCTTATCGATGCTGATAGTCAGAACAACATGGGTTTAATTACAACTAATTAGACTGTTCTCATCCAATGAACAGAGCGTTCATTAGCCTGCACCACAGAGAGAGAGATTCACCAAGATTAACCCATTTTGGGCGGGAACCCCTTTTGGTGTTAGCATTATGTTATGCTTTAGCTATTGAAAAATAGCAGATCTACAAGCTCATAGCGCGCCACCGAGTGGCGCGCTACGAGCTTGTAGGTCTGCTATTTTTGAAAAATCGAAGAACCACTGACATAGAAACATAGCTTTTTCAGAAAACTGTCAGGATGTAGAAGACATTTTTAGAATCTGATCTCAGGTCAGAATGGGTTAAACTAGTGTTAGTGTGCAAACAGTCCCGACTGTTCTATTCTGGTGGCGAGCATTCAGTACGGATATTTCTTGTAGAGTGAAAACAGGAGGGGGCCTAATATAGAGCCCTGGGGAACTAAGCATATGGGGTTCAAGTGGTTAACCTACATGTATGCCTACTACTGGCTTTGAATCAAATCCCTCAGATTTCTTGCCAAGTTGCTCAGCTAAAATAGGGGGCACACAATAGTTCCACATTAGGGGTTCTCAAAATGATCCATGCCAAGCAAGAAACCCCGAATAGCCATAGCCTCTGGCTATTGCAACATTTCGTTAAATCCGCCGATCTACAACATGATGATCCCCTACACACTGCATCACAGTGCGTCACCGACGTAGGGTCCATTGGGCCGCGTGGGCTGTGGCCCAGTCAGTTTAGAGCTGACCCAGTCTAACTTCGAAGAGAGGGGACGAAAAAACATGGTCCCCCAAACCGTTCACACTTCACACCTATCGACACAATCCACATATTGTGTGTGTGGATTGTGTGTGTGTGTGTGTGTGCATATGTGCGACTTTTGTGTGTGTGTGTGTGTGTGTGTGTGTGCGTGCGTGCATGTGTCTCACCTGTGGTTTAGGATGCGGTGAATCATCAGCCACTCCATCTTGACTCCGTAGCGGTAGAACTCGGCCTCCATGTGGACGTACAGCGGGTCTTTCATCTTCCTCTTGGAGACCTTCTCTAGGTCCAGTCCCTCCAGACCAAAGTCCACCAGCGGGGGCTCGTCCATGTCCGTCTTCCTCTGGTAGTTCCGGAACATCACCTGGCAGTTCAGCTCCAGCTGGGGCGGGAGAGAACGGTCACAGCATCGGTTTAATCTCAATCCCAACGTCTGATATACTGTATATTGTCGCTGTTGGGGCGGAAAATGTTAATCTCTATATTTATAATTATATATTATATTTTAAGTATATATTATATTTAACTTATAAATTAAGTTTTACACAAAAATGAATACTCAATTGCATAGTTTGTTACCTTGCAGATCTGCTATTTTTGACAATATAATGACTTACCTCATTTACACTGGCAGACAAATCTAGCCTGAACCAGATGTGTGCCACATCGAGATTGAAATCCGATTGGTTAAATGAGTCCAACATGTCTCATGACTCATTTCAACAAATCAGATTCCAATCTGGATGTGGCTCAGATCTGATTCCGGCTGGATTTGGCTGCCAGTGTAAATGGGGCCTTAATGACAAACTCACTAGTCCATGACCATCAGTCCATGGAGGATATGGGACTGCAACCACAACTACATATCCCATAGTCTACGGGTCGGTGGACCATTCACAAAAAAAACAAATAAACAGCTTACATTTTGGAAAAGTGACAAATTTGCTTTGTCACTCTCTTCATATGACAATGGTCAATGACGGTGCAAGTTTTGATCAATTCATCAACCCACTAAGCAGAAGATGCATTCATTCAATACATAGTAGGATGACAAGTATTAAAAACAGCTTGTAACTAAATAATTAAAGAACATTAGAACATTTGGAACACCATTTCCTTAAAAGTAATGGTTTTGATTAGTAAAGGTTTCCGCCTGGCAGCGTCAATATACTGTATGTCCCACCCTGACAAAAAGGTTTTATTCATTCGTTTCCAATCAAATTGTTTCCTTTTATTTCACGTCAATGTCTTGCCATTAAACTACACTTCCAGGGTAAACTGCAGGGCTTCATATTATTAAGTTAACATCCAAATATTGTAAAATGTGTAAACCAAAGGTATGGCTCCCCCATATCTTGCAAGCATGATTGAACCCTACAAACCCTCCCGCGCACACAGATCAGCCAACGCAGGGAAGCTGGAAGTAACCTCACTAAAAACACCGGGACAACGCTCCACACGTCCCAAACTCTTCTCCCTTCTGGCCCCAAAACTGTGGAATGCACTTCCCGTTGCAATCAGAACTGCAGCATCACTCACGATCTTCCGCCGTAGTCTGAAAACCCACCTTTTCAGACTCCATCATGGCCCATAGCACTTACCCTACCCCCTTAGACAGCACTTTTTAGACTTATAGCATGTCATGTAGACAGCACAATAATTGCATTGTATGTAGTCATAGCACTTCATAGTATATATGTACAGCATAGTTTAGCATATATGTATAGTTTATATGTATAGTGTCATTATATAGATATGTTCTAGTTACGTTCTTAGCTTACGCATGTTTCTTGATAAATGCATTTTACATATGTGATGTATTCCCATGTTTTTGTTCTTGCTTAATGTAAATCGCTCTGGATTAAGAGCGTCTGCTAAATGCCTAAATTGTAAACCCGAAACAAGAAAAATGCAAATCTTTAGTCAATTATTTTAGAAAGGAATGTGTGTGCATCTGCGTGTTTACCTGTAGCTCCGCCACCCAGGAGCAGTGCCAGTAGGAGAGGTTGCACCACTTGACGAAGAACTCCCTCTCCCTGCGTCCTACCAAAGGCGGGGGGTCTGGGGCATCGGCCGCTAGGTCGGCGGGCCGGAGGACGGGCGTAGGGGCCGGAGGCTCGCCCCATCGCCAGATCAGAACCTTCTGAACTTTGCCCTTCATGCCCGGGCACTGCAAGACCAAGACGGACAGGCAGGATGAGTGTATTATCAGACAGAGAACACATGCCAGAGATTTCTATAGATTTTTTTTGTTTGATCTTTCTTGATATTTTAATGGCGTATTTTGATCTTCTATTGTATTCTTACTGTAGTTGTAACCTTGTGTTTTTGTAATTTCTTTCCCACACGGATCAGTAAGGTATCTTATCTTTGTCTAGTTTGGCGTCTAAATACTGAACACAATGAGAAAAAGATTTGATGTTCTGTGTTTTGTTGGGTCTTTGAAAATCAATTTAAGGTGTCAGATTTAAAAAATCATTGGCCGTTCATGCCATATCAACCAATGTTGCTGGGAATGTGCGTCAGGGTTCTGAAGGGTAAACACAGGACATGACACTGACTGCGTAGTGCTTACACATTATACAATGCTGTGGCATTATCTGCAGATTGAGAAATAAGGAGCTCAATGTATAGCGTACAGATGGCACGGTTTATCTAAAATCATGCAGGTTCTCCCACCCACCCACCCACGCACACGCACACACACACACACACACACACACACACACACACACACACACACACACACACACACACACACACACACACACACACACACACACACACACACACACACAGAGAGAAAGGCTCTGTCTTTTTTTCCTTTATCTCCTGCACGAACGTGCGTGAGATGAAAATCTGCAAGCCACATGCACTCTCCAACACGCACAGGCATACCAGGCTCACGCTCACGGCCGCGCGCGTGAGCCGTGCGCAAACACACACAAGCACTCATGCGCGCACACAGGGACGTGCAAATACGCAGCCCCCACACTCGCACGCAGGCTCAAAGGCAAACACTTTAAAGATACTGCACATTCAAGCTCACGCACAAACGCACACTGGCACCCACCCACCACCACCACCACCACACACACACAGACATAACGCACACAGACACCCACATGCGCGCAGCCGCACGCTAGAGTCTTGCACGGCCCAGTGCACATCTCTCACCGTGCAGCGGGGGCAGATCCACTCTCCGTTGGGGATTTCTGGCAGGGGGGGGTTGAGGCAGTGGATGTGGTAGGAGGAGGGGCAGGTGTCACAACACAGCAGTTCCCCTCCGTCCTTGCACACCCGGCAGAACTCGATGTGGTGATCATCCTCCTCTTCCACGCCGCCGCCCTCCTCGACTCGCATCTCGTCCTCCTCCTCGGCCTCGCCGTCGGACGGCAGCTCCTCTCGGGCCTCCCACTGGATGCCTTCCTTCTCCTGGAGGACGAAGGCATAGTGTGTGAGACAGACACGGGGAAAGAGAAAGGAAAAGAGACAGAGAGAGAGAAAGAAACAAAGAGGTTTGCTTAGCAAAAAAATACTCTCTGGGCTTTAAAAAAAAAGATATTACATCTACAAACTGTCAGTCATTTTTTATTAAAATAATACTCTGAGTATGAGACATTTCCCATGCTGCTCTAGCAACGTTTTTGGACCCGTCTAACAGACGTGCCGACAGTCACAGCAATTGAAACAAGGAGAGAGGGCGTTGTGTGTGCGTGTGTGGAGCCGGGTGGGGGGGTGGGAGGGTTTGCACACACACACACACGCACAGACAGGGAAGGTATGCGGAACGGAGCGCGCGAGAGACGGGGGGGAGGGGAGGGGGAGCTGTTGGGTGCGAGGAGGAGGTTTCAAAGGCACCGGGTAGGGGGGGAGGGGAACAGAGCAGGCGCGCGTGCATGTGTGCGCGCATGCATGCATGCATGGGCGTGCACGTACCGCAGAAATGGAATGGGTGTTGAGGGGAGGGTAGAGGAGAGGAAATGGGGGGTGGGGGGAGACGGGGGTGAGAAAGAGAGCAAGGCGTGTGGTTAGGAATGGGAGACTGACTGGAACATGAGTCGGGAATGGGGGCTTCGGGGAAGGGGTGGGGGTGGGCTGGCATGGTATAGCAGTGAAGGACAAAGAGCTAAAGAGGGCACATGTAGAACCCCCCCCCACACACACACACACACACACACACACAGACAAAAAGGTCAAATTTACAATTAACCACATGTATGTATATCCACTGTATATCCTAATCTTGGGCGAACGCGAACATTCTGTGAAAATAGCAGATCTAAAAAGATCACATGTCGCATTCTGGGCTTGTATGTCTGGCAAAGAATAAAGGAGGGGGGCCTAACACGGAGCCCTGGGGGACTCCCTTCAACTAAGGGTTTACAGTAAGCGGTTAACGCCAATTACCGTGCCTTACTATACGGTCAATTAGAAGGGGGGCATTTAATCTAAAAAACATTACAACACACCACAAAACATATATCCCTAAACACTATCTCCCATCTTGACCCAACTCAATTGTATTCAGTGCCAATGACTAGAGAACAATTACTTGTCCTCAGGAGGATGCTTGTTCCATGTTATTTTAAATACAGCTCATTACAAACAAAGAGGTAGGAGCGCACACCGATAGTCGGGAGGTGCTGCTGACCACGGGAGATAAACTCTGCTGACCAGCAGGTCAGCAACTCGTAGTCACCATGCAAATACTTTCTTTTAAGATGACCCAACGTTTTGGCAGACGATGCCTTCTTCAGGGTATCAGCTCATACAGCTCAGGGAAACCACGACAGCGAACAAAAATAAATACATCCCGCCAAAAATAACAGCATGGCCTGAAGACTTTACGGCACCAACCACTGACTGGGTTAGCACTGTGTCTGTGACTTGGGCTTTTTACACATTCAAATAATAAAACTAAACCTTATAGTCCAATGGCCAAATTAACTACTCTAATTAACTTCCAATTACAGCGAGATCCTCTCACATGGATAATCAATTACGCCACATAAATACTGATTATTATAATGACCCACTACAAGCAGGGGTCATATATTATATAAGTTATGCACGTTCGTTGACAAATATCCCAGAAGCAGATACCTTGTGTGTGTGTGTGTGTGTGTGTGTGTGTGTGTGTGTGTGTGTGTGTGTGTGTGTGTGTGTGTGTGTGTGTGTGTGTGAGATTTAAAGCCTCATTTAAAGGGAAACATATTTTTTTTTTGCAAAAAAATATATGTTAACACTCTAATCGCCCGGGGTTATTTAATCCATTAAATCACAGCGCCCAGCGATTTATAGCAGCGGAGCACATTTAGCGACGCACCAGGTGCTATCCCGGATGTAGCTGAAGTAGCGTGATGTAGCCAAAACACTTCCGAGGCGATCGACAACAACAGGAGCTACGATAAATTCTAACACGACTAGCGACGGGACCGTGATGGGCCGTCTAACACATAATCTTTGCTTAGAATTGGACAAGAATGATTTAGATCAAGAGTCATTCACGTTTTAAGATTTTCGGTCTCATCGGCTAAAATGGGGGAGAACATTATCGATGACGTCCCACCGGGAAATAACATTGAATGTTGCGCAACAGACGCTCCCAGCCTGTGGAGCGATGCGATGGGTTTTGATATCAATAAATCTCCGTCCTTTTATTAATCTCTGTCCTGAGTGCTGGTCGTTACTAACTGAAAGAACGGAGAACTCCGTCCTTGCCGCTCGGGGTGTTAATGACGTTTAGAAGATTTAGAACACTTTCCTGGGGGTCTTTTAGATTTTAGCAGTGAGCCCAGTGTCTCTGATGTCATGGACACTGGGCTCACTTCCTGGACTACATGTTGTCTCGGTAAGACAGCCCTCCCCCTATCCACAAGGAGCAGTGCACCAAAGCATTGTGGGAATTGTAGTCCAGGAAGGAAGTGAGCCCAGTGTCCATGACATAGAGACACTAGGCTCACTGCTAAAATCTAAAATATCTAAAACCACATATTACACACATAAAGACCCCCAGGAAAGTGTTCTAAATCTTCTAAACGTCATTAACATTTTTTTTGTGTCCCTTTAAGCTTCTGAAGATAAACATTCCACATTTTTCGCTTAAAAATAAGTTATTATTAGAATAATAATTATTGGCCTGGGCCAGCCTAGAGGTCCAGGCACCTAGGGTGGTAATCCAGCCTGACAGTGTGTCGCGGGTTCGGGTTCCGATCCCGACAACCTTTGCTGTGTGTCTTCCCCTCCATCTCTCTCCCCATTTCCTGTCACCCTACTGTGATCTATCAATAAAGGCAAAAATCGGCCTGGGCCATGGCTCAGTGGTCCAGGCACCTTGGCTGGTAATCCAGTCTGGCAGTGTGCCGCGGGTTCGACTCCCGATCCCGACGGCCTTTACTGCATGTCTCCCCCCCCCCATCTCTCTCCCCATTTCCTGTCACCCTACTGTGATCTATCAATAAAAGGCAAAAATCCCCCAAAATAATAATAATTAGGGCGGACCTCTTTTTTTATAGTCAAAGCTTCATACACGCTGAAATTAAATGAAACATGTTGCAGCAGCAGGCCATATAATGCCAAACAAATTACATAGATTATTATTATTATTGGCAAGTGACGCCACCACCACCATACAACAAAACATACAAAATAATGCGTTTTACGGTACCCAGTCTACTCACACAATGCGGGCAACTCCATTTGCCCTCGGGAGCCTTCTCCATGTCAGGGTCCAGACACACCATGTGGTACGCCCGAGGACAGGTGTCACAGAGAATGATCTCCCCTCCCTGCTGACACACCTCGCAGTAGTCCTGGTGGTCCGTCTCGTAGCCGTCGCCCTCTTCCGTCTCCACTGTACGCAGGAAACAACGGAGATATGACACGGATAGTCCCTTTAACCACATAGAACCCTAGCGTCCCTATTCTTTGGCCAAAATAACAGATCTACGAGTATATAGCTGGTTTAACCCTTTTGGTGTTAGCATCATGTTATGCTTTAGCTATTAAAAAATATCAGATCTACAAGCTCATACGAGCTTGTAGGTCTGCTATTTTTTTTTAAACGACTGACATAGAAACATAGCTTTTTCAGAAAACTGTCAGGATGTAGAAGACATTTTTAGAATCTGATCTCAGGTCAAAATGGGTTAAGTGGTCAAGAGGCCGTTCGTAAATGCAAGAGCCACGCACAACCGTACCACTGAAATTGGCATCTTCCTTATAATCTCTTTACGTCCATGTTCTCTTGTACCACGTGTGAGTCCAAATAACAGACGAGTGTGTCTAGTATGTGCATGCCATGCAGATATATGACTGCATCATGTTATGCTTTAGCTATTAAAAAATAGCAGATCTACAAGCTCATAGCGCGCCACCGAGTGGCACGCTACGAGCTTGTAGGTCTGCTATTTTTGAAAAATCGAAGAACGACTGACATAGAAACATAGCTTTTTCAGAAAACTGCACAGGGTTTTTCTTTTTGCCAACCTTTCTTCTTCTTCTTGGCACCTTTGGGCTTCTTCTTGGAGCGGTTGCTGCGGTTGGATCCGTCCGACACGGCGAAGCTCCCGTCGTCAAAGTCGCTGTCTGCATCTGGGTGATCTGGCTCGTCATCATCACTCTGTCAGAGAGGAATCGAGGATGGTGAGAATATTTAGTTGGCATTCAGTATTTTGTGTCTGTCTTTATAGAGGTGCCTGAAGGGATCACAACCACTGCACGTCTCATACATCCTCCTGTCTAAACTCTGTTTATCTATACACTGTGTGAAACTAAACAGAATTAATCAGAAGGAAAGAATTAGATTCTCACAGAAGAACGTTTCCTCTTGCTATTGAAGCCTCCCAGTTTGATCTTGAGCGGAGCCACCTTCTTGGCTTTGGGTTTTGGTGGTGCTTTAGGAGTGGGCTTGGACTTTCTGCGAGCATTGGGACCTGAGTGAACACAGCCAGAAGAGAGGAGTTCATGCCAACATTCATTCCCACATTACAAAAAAACACAGAGTAAAAATGGTGTTTCATTAATTCATCCACTCCTCCTGACATCCAATGTACAACCAGTACATCCAATGTGTTACCTTTGCCCTCTTTGGTTTTGGCCTTGCGAAGTGGGAGTGCGGGAGGTGCCGGGGCTGTGGGGATGGCAACAGGGGCAGCAGGAGCGGGTTTAGGTGTAGGTGGGGTGGCGGCTCGTGGAGCCTCTGGCTTTTCTTCTGCCCCCGCACTCACCATGTTTTCTACAGTCGCAGCCACGTTTGCTGCTGCCAAGGCTGCGTTGGCAGTGGCACAACCCTACATTGGGAGACACTCAGAGTCAGAGACATACATGGAGATGGTCAGAGGCAATCAGAGACACAAAGACATGTAGAGACGATCAGAGACAGAGTCAGGGACTTGCAGACTCAGAGACACACGCTCAAGAGACATGCAGAGTATCAGAGACACAGAAAGGGTGAGAGATACAGAGTCAGAGACATACAGGGAGTCAGGGACAAAGAGAGAGTATCAGAGACAGAGTGAGACATACAGGGAGTCAGGGACAAAGAGAGAGTATCAGAGACAGAGTGAGAGACATACAAGGAGTCAGGGACAAAGAGAGAGTATCAGAGAGAGTGAGAGACATACAGGGAGTCAGGGACAAAGAGAGAGTATCAGAGACAGAGTGAGAGACATACAGGGAGTCAGGGACAAAGAGAGAGTATCAGAGACAGAGTGAGAGACATACAGGGAGTCAGGGACAAAGAGAGAGTATCAGAGACAGAGTGAGAGACATACAGGGAGTCAGGGACAAAGAGAGAGTATCAGAGACACAGAGTCAGAGACATACAGGGAGTCAGGGACAAAGAGAGAGTATCAGAGACACAGAGTCAGCGACATACAGGGAGTCAGGGACAAAGAGAGAGTATCAGAGACAGTGAGAGACATATAGAGAGTCAGGGACAAAGAGAGCAAATCAGAGACAATGAGAGGGAGTAGGAGACAGACAGAGTCAGAGAGAGAATCAGAGACACAGAGTCAGCGACATACAGGGAGTCAGGGACAAAGAGAGAGTATCAGAGACACAGAGTCAGAGACATACAGGGAGTCAGGGACAAAGAGAGTATCAGAGACACAGAGTCAGAGACATACATGGAGTCAGGGACAAAGCAAATCAGAGACAATGAGAGGGAGTAGGAGACAGACAGAGTCTAGCGAGTGTAGCAAAGCTATTACAATGTTCCACAATGTGTGAAACAAAACAAGATCAATACCGACAACCGACAACCAGCACTACAAGACAGTAATTGTATATACTGTCGGTATATCCAAATTGGAAGGATTTGGATATATCGAAGCATGTGTCCGACTCCGTAGTGAGGTGTGTCATTGCAGCTACATTGAACCCAGCTCAGCTTCCATTTGTAACTTTGTAGCTTTTGCAGCAGCTACAAAAGTCAGATGCAAATACTTTTTGCTTTGGTTGGCATCTATTACTTTGTAATGGCTAATTTATATTATATAATATTTATATATAAGATCTATCTTTGTGGCACGACCTGCCAACTGGGGAAATATTAGTATTAAAATACATCTAAATACGTCATTTTTGCCATAGGGTCATGTGACAAACTATAAATTAAGCCTAGCCTCCTCAGGCTCTTTATTTAAAGGAAGTAGATTTCACAACCACCGCCTACTCAACAAGAGATTCTACAGGTTTAATAATACCTTGAGTGGGTTGTTGGTGCTGAATTCCCTCCACTTGGCCATCATCAAGGTCATCATCTTCGATACAGCGATCTTGGGGTTTTTAGCTGCAATGAGTGGTCTACAATAGCATGGGGAAGACGATAAGAGGGCTTTTGTATTCATACGCGCCAAGAATATCATCTACATCTAGGGAGAAACTCGATGATTTAACGGTATATTTGAAAAATAATAATAATAACAGTTAACAAATACACGCCAATATCAAATGTTAGCCAGCCTGCAACACCTCCTCAACATGAGTGGAACGTGTCCGTACCTGACAAACTGGCTGAAGGCCTTGTAGTTGGTGAGAGAGCTGTAGTCGTCCTGGGTGAAAACGTGGTCGATGTCCTTCATCCCCCACGCTTCAAGGAGCTGAGAGGAGCTTTTAGGCTGAGGGTGGGGTGCAGACGGATGGGAAGCCACATAGTGGAGGTTAGCTCAGCTGGAGTTTCACTTTTAAAGCCATCGAGATATTTATTACTCAATTCCCACATCAGTCAATGTTCAATTGGGTTTGATTACATGCAGTGTCATATCCCAAATTTGGACCCATCCAAAATAAATGTCCATTATATAATGGAAAGAACATAATGCAACTAAATTAAATAAAACATTGTGTACATACGACGATGTTGAAAACGCAATATAAATAAATACTAAAAATATTTACAGTGTATGCTTCATGCTTGCAATACTGTACATCTAAACATATTGCCCCGAATATCAGGAACCACAGACAGTTTTTCAAACTACTACTACAAAACAAAGGGAAATACACTACAATTAAGCCATTATAAAGTGTATATAGTTTATTCTACTCAACTCAAAGCTTAAGCCATGAAAGACACACAGAGGTCCATAATCTTTAACTCTTGAGAGCGTAAAAATATTGTTAAACATCTGCATTACTTAATTTACAAGAAGTCTACACAATTAGAGAATGGAGAATTGTCATTTGATCAACGTTTGACTGTACTCCTATGGCAGTACCAACATCGATACAGCACGGAATTGTGGACAAAATCTTATCCAACGACAACAACAAAATATTCTAAGTCTTGGGTCTGAGGGGCGAAATCTCATCAAATAGTGGCCCATGGCTCAAATGCCGAATACACAATGGACCTTGATATGAAAAGGGTTGAAAACCACTGTATCCCCATTTGAAACGATGATGTAACAGGGCTGGGAATCCACAGGGACCCCCTCGAAGACGGACCCCTGAGTGTTCCCGGAACACACCACTGTCTTACAGAATCCAGAGGGTTCCGTTTCCACAAGAAAGAGTTACTCTGTCCATCAGAGTTAGGTCATCCTTCAGTCTTACCTGAGTGTCGTCCTCATCATCGTCGTCCTCTGGCTCGGGATCTTTACGTTTGCTTTTTGAGCTTGACACACTTCCTTTTTCTGCTGAACCCCCACCACCCTTCTTCTTGTCTTTGGCGGAGCTGGAACGCCTCTTCTTTTTCCTCCCGGGGGCGTAATCGCTTCCTTCGCTCTCCGAGCGTGCCCCTCCCTCCTCTGCATCCCTCTCTGGTCCCACCACTCCTAGCGGGGGCTCTGGGGAACTCACCGGCAACTCCTGCAAGACAGGAGCACAAAAGAGTAAAGGTTGCTTTTAAAGGCGGTTAAGATAAGATACAATCTTTATTAATCCCACTGGGGAAATGTGGCAATGCTGGATCCATTTCACATCACAAAGACAAAAGGTAGAAGAGGTGATCTGTGACATTAGACACCAAACCCACATAATTGCGACTTGGCCTGTTACACCTGGTACATTGTTCAATGCTTTGATTGTTGATCATTTCACAATATTAGGGCTGCATAACTGCCAAGTGATAATATTCCACATAATAAATTACAAAAGTGCAATAATGTAATTGAATAAACTAAACCATACAGGTTAATCCAGGTTAGGTTGATGATCCCAATGTTGAGCAAAAAATAATCAGGATATTTGTTACATTAGATTGTTTACTTTTCTGATTCTGTTGACCAACTGTTGACTAGGTTGACTTGACTTGACTTGACTACTGCAACACAACTCAGCTCTACTCTGAAACTAGTTTCATGCAACAGCCTGATTCAAAATGATGGTACAATACTAGTGGTGCATTCAATTAATCGATATGGCTATATATCGATCGACAATCCGGACGATAGGTGAATCGATCGAGAGGCTGCTGTATCGATAGAGCAATAAACGGCATGAATTATCTGGGTGACGCAGTATTGCCAAACGTACCTCTGTTTAACGTTATCAAAGCCCCCCTTGCGAGTTGCAAAGCACTGCCTTCTCAGACCCCTTGTTAGGATGTTTAGACATTCATTTTAATTTAAAGATCTCTGTGGGCCTGAAAGTGCTTTATTGTATTTGCGCAACATGGCCATTATTTTGAATAAACGTTTCATCGAGATATGATATATCGATATATATTCGTATTGTGGCCTCTGTATCGTGATACATATCTTTCGTGAGATTGCAAGCAATATCCACCACTATACCATACCAGGTGAAGATGTTACATAAAATGACTATACTGTAGTGTAACTGATCACTTCAAGTGCTCGATTTTAACTCAACATATATCATCCTAGTTGTTTAATACAGTATTTATACATGATTCAGGTTTGCTTGCTATCTGACAGCACCCGCATTGTTTAAGTCCTTGACCTCTTTTGCTGCTTTGGTCTCTGCCTGAGTAGCCATTCTTTCATCCATACTCGTTTAGCCTTTTTAGGCCATGTTTTTTTCCTCTAGCTCCAGCATATTGACAAGCATTAGTACACTGATAGCTCTCTCCCATTTCCCGATATACAACCATGATGGAATGGAACAAAGTGATATGACACGAATGAAATGAATCATCCAGCGTGAAAACAATACAGAAGCTGCATAATGAACTGTAGTCACAATGACACATAAAAGATGATATCATGGAAATGATAGAAAGTGATGCGATGGATGAAAACAATACCAATCTAGCAAAAATAGTGGAATAATATCATATTGAATTGAAGGGGTTACATGTGTGATTTATTCTTAAATGATTCACGGAAAGGAAATCATGTTTAAACGCAATGCAATTGCAACCTGCAACTAGTCCTATTAGCCACACCACTCCTGCCATCTGCTTAGTTACCTGGTCAATGAATGATCAAACATAAAATCTAATGATAAGAGCTTCTCAAGACGTCCCACATTTGTCAACTACTACTCAGAACAGCTTTAAACAACTGGAATATAACCCGATGTCAGTGGGAAGTGGAAAAGACACAAGCTTTTGACAAGACAAGGCGTAGCGTGGCACTGAAAATGACAAAAAGGTATGCTCCTCTACTAGCAATATCATAACCCACGATGAAATGCACGTGTAATGCACGAGCAAAAAGACCTGAGGTAAGTTCAGTTCAAGCATAACGTTAAAAATGGTTGTGTTTGGATAGGAGTTAACGATCTAATAAGGGTCCATTTACCAACTCTCCATCATTTAGCTGGGGACCTGGCTGAAACCTCCTCAAGGACCACTGGTGGTCCACGGACCACTCGTTGAAAGCCAGTGCTCTAGGACTAGGAGCATCAAACCAGTAAAACTATTTGAGTCTCCAGGGCTACATTATGTAAGATCAGGTAAATATCGTTTTGGTTATAGAGTATATGTGTGTGGTTAAAGATCTGGGGACTGGGGAGAGTGCACGGTTGGCCAAACTCCCAGATTCTGAGCTTCTAGTATAAATTGCCTACTGATGATGATACCCACACATGCAGTGTGCCATCATCACTGTGTCCATGACAGGCAGCTATACCCTTACCTCTCTGATGACGGGTCTCTGTCGCTTGCTGCTCCTGCTCTCTCGGCTGCTCTTCTTTGCCTTCTTCTTCTTCTTGGTCTTAGTGGGCAGCTCTTGGGCCACAGCAGCATCCTGCGCCTCATCCTCATCTGTCAGTGATACAGATTCATTCATTGCTGTCAAAAAAACAAAACATATCCTTCTGACACTCCCCCACGCGGACACGGTGCACCACCACCACCACTATACAGTACATTGTGCCGTGCACTGCGTGCGTGCACCCGCACAACAACTTAGCAAGCAAAATGGTCGTGCGCGCGAAGCTCGCGCTGATCCACCACCACGCGCGTGCACATGTCACGCACGGTTAGCACGCACGCACACGCCAACAACCCCGTGAATGACACAATACAGCGGCGTGTTGCAAACTTAGAACCTTTTAGACAACATTCACGTTGGTTCAAAGTTTGACACTACGCAATGTTTCCAAACCATGCAGCACCGGCTTATCCTGCTGGAATGACTGCAAAAAAACTGTAAACAGTAAACACCCAAGTTAGCTAACTAATCTATCATGGCCGACGGCTAGCATTAGCTAGGCGAGCTTAAGTCAAGAGATGTATAACCTCCTATATTGTTATTTAAAAAAATCTAGCTTACCGTGGTGAAGCGAGTGCTCGTCTGTCGGCCCGAAGTCGAGACGACTCTCCTCATCATCGCTGGCCGACATTTCTTTTAGTAATTAATTCTATATTCCAGCAACGCGAATTAATCCCCCCTCTCTCTCTCTCTCTCTCTCTCTTAAACCTTGCTCGCTCGGCAAGGGAGGAGGGAGAATGACGTCGGGTCGGTGGAGAACAGACCGGGGGTGTCCAGGAAGGGAGGGAGGTGTGCGTGCGAGTCTGTGTGCGTTTGTGTCTGTGTGTGTGTGTGTGTGAGGGGGGGGAGTCGAGGAGGTTGGGGGGGTGGATGTGTGTGTGTGGGGAGGGGGGCCGGGGGGGGGGGGGGGGGGCTGAAAGAGAAGATAATATATAATATTAATCCTCGTTTCATTTCCTTCAAATAACTCGCCTGCTAATTGGACACCTGCCTGCCCTAACAAGTTGGTTAACTGGATTATCTACAATGATATGACATATTAAGTGGTTGATATTGATTTCATTTGTTTGAATGAAGGAAAGTGTGGCAGCTGGACACACCCATCCATCATGCTGACAAACACGTTGTATTAAACTCACAATATAATAGGGGAAACTTAAAAGTATTGAAACTTACTGTAGTGTGAGTGTGCAGTCCCGGGTCGAGGTCTCTCTCTCTCTCTCTCTCCCTCCCTCTCTGCAAGAATAGGCTAACAACTGTGGTGTTACCTGTTCGTGCAGCTGTTGCTACTATTTAGAGAG
>NC_136811.1:14304129-14434129 GCF_951216825.1 Electrona antarctica
AGTCACCCCACCTCGTGACAGAAGTCTCTCACAGTCTGTTAAATCTACACACTGTTGCACGCCGATACCAGGTGGGCCCTCACACACACACACATACTGCACAAAGGGGGTATGTGTGGCCTTGGACCTTGGCCTTGCTGTCGGTATACCTTCCTCCACCCTTCATCCCCATGTCTCTGTCATGTTTCTAAACCTCCTAAGTAAAAGGAAGGTGTATGACTCGTGTACCATTTTATTTACTGAAAGAGGGGACTCAAGTCAGCCCTACCCTAACCCCAACCCTACCGAGATGCAATCTTAACCACTTTCAACCTGACGTCCCTATTTTGGGGCATGTCATCATAGGAGAAAATATTAAAAAAATTGCAGGCAATTTTTTCTTTTTAGAGTTTTCAAACATTTTCTGAAATGGCAAGAATAGTGACTCTATATAGGCTTGCAGATCAGCTATTTTCGCCACGCGACACCGTCATACGACAAAGCATAAAATGGAGCTTAAGTGGTTAATGCTTTAACGAGCATCCCATCAGCCTCTGTAACCTGGTTACAGTCAATCGGGGTTTGAGGGCCATCTTGGCATGATAAAACGGTCACCAAAGAAGAGGGGTGGGGGGGGGGGGCAGATAGAGGTAAAAAAAAAAAAAAAAAGAGGTGAAGTTATTTACGAGAGAGGGGTGAAGGGACGAAGGGATGAACATAACGGAGGCGCCGGACGTGACAGTGGCCAGCTCATCACCATGGCGTTGCCGTGGGAGACAGCGGAAGACGTCACCGGGAGAAAACGGAGGACACAAAGGGGGACTACGACATGGAGAAGAGTGAAAAAAGGAGAAGGAGGTGGAGGTGGGGGGGGGGGGGGGGGGGGGGGAAACTGAGGTGTAGAGAGGCGCGCGCGTGTGTGTGTGTGTGTGTGTGTGTGTGTGTGTGTGTGTGTGTGTGTGTGTGTGGTTGCGCGCGCGCGCAGCACGTGCGTGTAAAAGGGAGTACCCAGTGAGTATATTTATTCATTTGTTCGTAGTGAACTGGGTGTCAGAGAGTTCAGGTACAGACAGCAGGCTGCCATCCAGCGCCCAGCACCCAAGGAACCGGACAGCTAAAGTGTAAATGTTTGTGGTCGGCCCCACTCTGACTCATCTGATTCAACAGATGAGCTATTAAAAGAGGAGTGAAATCGTTCCAATCAGGTGTGAAAGCAAAGTTGGTTGACCTTATGGGGCCTGGGGGGGAGGGGGGGGGGCTCCTTTGTGTTCTGCAAAACTCTTAAAGTTTGAAGATAGTTTGAAGAACTGTCTGTAGGGCCTTCCTCGTGGAGACAGAAGGAGCATGCTTCATGAGTGCAACGAGAGAGATACAGTTTGCCTGAAGTCTTTTTTGTAATATAAATTCTATTCTTGGAAGTCTTATGGAGCCTCTGAAATGTTGCATCAACAAGGGCTGCAGAAATAGAAACGGACCAAGAGCGAGGGTTTACATGTTACAAGTTCATTTTCATTCGGTAAAATGTATTTGCTGCAAAAACATTATTTATTTATTCATTTGGGGCCCACCCGGGTTTCAATCTGTTCCCCCGTCTTGTCTCGCATGTCTCTCCTCTATCTTTGCCCTTTCCTGTTTCTCAGCTGTGCCCTTCCTTCCACAACAAGAAACCAAAACGTCATTGTAATTATCAGTTTCAAATCACGCTTAATGAATTGCATTTGTATAGCTTCTCAAGCATACCTCCTCCTTCCTTCTGGTTATAGGTATGAGTGAGTCTACCTACAGGCTACAGCCATGGTCTTCTGCAGAAACGTACGTACCTGTACTATATGTGCAGAAGCTTAGAGCCCATTTTAACAAGAGCTCTGACAGTCATTTCAGGCTTTAAATAAGTAACATCCTCTCAAAGTTACAAAATAATTCAACTCTTTGTTTGTGCAGTGTCAATCTATGACAGTGCCTCTGTTGTGTGACCCTTGAATTAAGTATATCAAGTGTATTTTGAGACTAATTCTTTATGTCTTATGTGTGTTTGTGGTATGTATGCACCTGTGGAGAATATGTTTCTCCTTTGCGGACAAATCTATCCATCATTCTCAAGACCATTTTCGTAAGAAAACGCCTCATATTTTTCTCAAATGCACATCTCTGACAGACAGTGCCCCTGTTGCCCCTTAAATGCTCCTCCCTAACCCCAGTTTAACACCCGTGTCCCTTTCTACACCCATCCACTCTCTCTCTCTCTCTCTCTCTCCTTCTTCTCTCAGTCTCTCCAATCTGCTGATTTATTTGCCTCCGTTCCAATATTTGTCAGTGGTGTGTTTTCTCCTGCTTGTCTAAATGTCACCCCTTCTTCTAAGACAATATAGGGAGTGGGAGAAAGGGAGAACGAGAGGGCAAATGCTGGGGGGAGAGAGAGGGGGAGGGGGAACTCGTAAAATGAGCAACAAAGTTTGGGAAAATTAAACATGAGGTAAGGTACTTTCTCACATGCAGCATATACACTTATAGGTGGAAATGCGCTGTGTCACAATATTGTAAGTGAATTGTATGCTACAATACACACACTCACACGCAGTCGCACACACATGCACACGCACGCACACACACACACGCACACACGTGCATGTGCGCACACACACACACATGCAGTCACACACACATGCACGTGCACACGCAGTCGCGCACATACATGCACACGCGCGCACGTACGCACGCACGCACGCACGCACGCACGCACGCACGCACGCACGCACGCACACGCAGAGTTGTTGCACAGCTTAACAATTCAATAGAATTGTGCCTGACGCCATCTCTGGATCTCTGGGCCGGATCACATATTGTGTGTTGTGCTAAACATGCCTAATGAAGAGCATGCCATCATTTCTCAGTGTCAGTGTACTGCAGTGTAACTATTACCCTTCACAATGTTCACCGTCCCCTCCCTTCCGCTCCCTCCATCATCCTCACATCACTCCTGTTGGCTCTCTCTGCCCCCCTCCCTCGCTCCCTCTACCTCCTTTATAACCCATTACACCCATCTCACTGTTCTCAGTGCTTCTTTCTCTCTTTTACGAACTGGACACATCCGTTTTGCTGGGAGAGGGAACCGAGCGGCCAGTAACAAAGAGGCATAATGCCTTCCCCAGCGGAATGACATTAGTTCTACTTTGGAGCCGTTTTGATTGTTTGAACCAAAAGTAATTTAGGAAAGAAAAAAAAATACTTTGGATATGTGGATTTCATTTTCAGGAGGATAACCTTTGCCGTGAGTTTATAAGACCCTCTTCTAAGCATGCTTTTGGAGATAGCACAAAAGAGGAAATTGACAAACGACATTGACACAGTTCACTGAGAATTTGGATTAAATTACGGTCTGAACTGCATCTTTTTGGAGACCACAGCAATTGGATATCACAGGACACAAGACGGGTAAGAGGCTTTGTTATTTGTGGCTTTGGGGGGAAATAAATACACATGAATTGTCATGAAGTCATGAATACATTTTCCTCTACAGGTCAGTTTATTCTGTTACTAAAATGTCAACTCTCGCAACACTGCTGCTGATTATAACATTTATTTTTGATATTACTTATGTGTATTAACTGTGCTGACAGCTATAGTGTAAATTAAATATGTCTGTTGGGATGTGTGCGATCAACTTTTTCCAACAATGACTTCATCTTTAATCTGTGCCTCCTCCTCCTATCTTTCTCATAGGACCTAGGAGATATGCGGGGATCATCCCCAACTTCTGGTCCAGAGCCTTAGACTAACTATTCTAGAGCGTACGTACAGACAGACATACGGACGAACAGACGCAACACACCCTTGGGACCGGGCAGCCTGTTGTCCAAGGACCCAGCAGCCTGACGCACGGAGACGGACAGACCGACAGTCTGATGCCAACTGTCTCCGCTGTCAATCTCACGGCACCACTCCTCCTGCTGTTGCTATGGGCAACCCACCCCACCATGGCAACCAACTGGCTGTAAGTCTGGCGTGCAGGGAAGGAGGAGAAAAGGGGGAGTTTTGTTTGTCATGCTATAACTTTTAAAAGATGGCGACGTGTCTCTAAATCTTTTTCTGTCGCTCCCCCCTTTTTCTCTCTCTTTGTCTCTCTGCTCGGTGACCTTTTCTCTTTTTCTCTCTCGCTCTCGTCTCTCCGCTGGGCCTTCCCTGTCTCCTTTGTCTGACAGTCTTTCACCTTGTTTCCTCGTGCTCTAAAAACTCTCCCCATCGTTACCTCCTCGTCCTTTTCTCACCCTTTTCTTCCATTCATTGCTCTATCCTCTTTCTGTCTCCTTTCTTGCCCTCCCTGCACTTTTTTCCCAGCATCCCTGCGTCCCTTTGGTATCCTCCGATCTCCCTTACTTCTCAATAACACTCCCCCTAAACAGGGTTGAACAAAGGCACACGGTGCAGCTACATCAATTCCTGTGTGAAATGATGAATGTGTCTTGACTTACAACCACCCCATGTCATATCCTAGCTCCCTGGCGAGGCTGCCTCGCTCAAGGCCCGTGTCCGGCGCTGCCCCCTGCGCGCGTCTGAGGGGCCTGTCGCCGGGGCAGGTGGGGGTGTGCAGGGCGCGGGGGGAGGTCATGGAGTCCGTACGCAAAGCAGCCGAGATGGTCATAGATGAGGTACGAGAAGAGGGCCACCCGAGGGCGAAAAAGCTCAGGGTTCATAACCTGGATTCATCTATATTGATATCATCATTGTCCTTTTCATAAGCAGCAGCAACACTAAAATCACTACTATCAACATCCCTATTATTGTCATTGTCATAGCCAGCGTATTCTAGTCTCTTCATCAGCAATAAATTATCTAAGAGCAATTTTCACTTTATTAAATTAGTTCAATAGATATGTTTAGTTTTGAATTCCTAAACATCTAAGCAAGTGGTTAAGTCAATTTAAAACAATGTTATCAATCGCATCCCCCAGCTATAAGCTTAGGAGGGCCATTTGGAACTCATTCACACTCAAATTCTGTGAATTCGTGTAAAACATAATTGGTTTATAGTATAAGGGAGATTATGTGCATAATAAATATGATGTATTCTTCGGTGAAATGCTTGTTTCTCTGTAAAAGGATGCTCAGATTAGAGCCCCCTTTCAAGTTTATTTTTTCTGTGTCTCTGCTTGTTATTGTGAAGTGCCAGCATCAGTTCCGCAACCGTCGTTGGAACTGCTCCACCACCCCACGTGGAATCAATGTCTTTGGGAGAGTCATGAATCAAGGTACTACGTAGGATCGTGGAGTAGTATTAACTTAACAAAATCAAAGAGACCCATTTGGACTGACTGCAAAGGAGACGCACAAGTCAGTAAAGTTAAAATAGTAAAAGGTTCTCCTGGATCAGAGAGGATAAGACATCAGATAAAAAAATGGTAGATCCGGGCACTCAAAGTTTAAAAAGAAGGAACAGCTTTAATTATGCCAACCAGGCATACAGTGACCATGTTTGATAAAAGTAGATATTTAAAATGTATTTTGCGATGCCAATGAAATTGGCAAAATGTCGCATGTGCATTGCATTTAATAATGAAGTGTTTTTGGCCTCACCTGCAAGAAATTGCTCAATTTAACTCTGTGCGACTAAACTGAACTGTACCAAACTAGGCACACGCGAGGCTGCCTTCGTGCACGCTCTTTCCTCAGCAGCCGTGGCGGTGGCTGTGACTCGAGGATGTAGCCGGGGGGAGCTAGAGAGATGCGGCTGTGACAGGAAGGTCCGGGGAGTCAGCCCTGAAGGTAAAGATGTTTCACATTTTATTATACCTTTTGTAGTCACACAACTGCCCTGCATAGCCGAAGACCAGGACTATACGAGTTGTGAAACTGAGGAAAACGTGTTACATTTACTGCTTGTTAAGCCTAATTTAAGCTTAAAGGGCAGTAAAAAGAAATAAAAAAAAGTGTGGGGCACTCTTATCATCGCACATTCCGTGCTCAGCCAATCAAATCATCACAAATGTGGTACAGCAGGTACACACAGAAACACAAGGGCTAGCGTGCCTCACAAATGCCTTTTCACAACAATGTTTTCAGTTCTCAAACGGTTCCTCATCAGTTTAATTTCCTCCCAGGTTTCCAGTGGTCAGGATGCAGTGACAACCTGTCCTATGGTGTGGCTTTCTCCCAAACATTTGTTGACGAACAAGAGCGGGCCAAGGGGCTGTCAGCGGGGCGACCGCTCATGAATATTCATAACAATGAAGCTGGCCGAAAGGTTAGTTCAATGTTGGGGGACATCACTGATATTCATGTTTTACTGCTTCACAAGTCTTTTGTTATTTTTAATTATTTGTGAGATAAGATACAATAAGACAATGTAACATGAAAGTGCATAGCATATGCCATAAAATAATAATAATAAAATAATAATAATAATAATAATAAAATATATATATATATATATATATATATATATATATAAAATATGCAACACATTCAGGACGTCTTAATTGAACACATTAAGAGAATGACTGAACAGTGTTAATTGTCCCATTACTCCTTCCATCTCTCCATCCCCTGCAGGCCATCCTCCATAACATGCAAGTGGAGTGTAAGTGTCACGGTGTGTCTGGCTCCTGCGAGCTGAGGACCTGTTGGAAGGTCATGCCTCCATTCAGGCGAGTCGGCGCTGTGCTCAAGGAGCGCTTTGATGGAGCCACGGAGGTATCAGACACGGCTCACCTCTTTGACTCCTTACGTTTAAAGCTTTATGTATACTCTGTTGCACGACGGACGGTGTGAGTGTCCTTGTGTTGTTACCTTGAGAATGGGCACATTAACCCATTTTGACCTGACGTCGACATCTTTCTGAAAAACCTCATGTTTCTATATCAGTGGTTCTCAATATTTCATGTCAAGGACCCCAAAGATTATATGTAATAGGCCGCCGACCCCCATCTGAAAATATGTTGTTCCAGGGACCTCCCCCAGAAGCAAAGATTTGAGTTGGAAACTCTGAAAGAATACATATTCAAAGATTTGTGCCACATTTTCACGATTTTTCAAAAATAGCAGAACTACAAGTTCATAGCGCGCCACTCGGTGGCGCGCTATGAGCTTGTAGATCTGCTATTTTTCAATAGCTAAATTATAACATAATGTATGTAACCACCAAAAGGGGTTCCCGCTCAAAATGGGTTAAAACTGTTGATGGCCATTCTAACTGCTGTGGGGATTCAAAACTATGAGCTGACATAGGATGGTTCCTCTGATGCTGCTGGCAAGGCCTGGCCGTACCCCTGTCAACATTGCTGGCTTATCCGTGCAGAGGCGCCTGATCTAAAGCTTTGGAAGATCACTCAAACTAGACATGCAAAATAACTGCTTTGATCGAACTATGTTGATAATTGAGCTAAAGGATGCAAACTGAGTGCTTACTATTGCAATGATGCCATCTAAATTCTGATGCCATGTCATGCTGTCTGCAGATTTGTCCACCAGAGGGTGCTGCAAATGCATCTCTAGATTGCCTTGTATTTGTGATCACTGATTAATCATGAAGTGGGCCCTTCGTTGATTTGTGTGGACCATAGCATGCATTGTAAATTAAATGAAATCCCCAATATTACACAATTATTCATCGTATAAATTCAACTGCGATATATATGATTGCAGAGCAGCTGTGTTGTTGAAGACTGACCTCTTTGCCCAACCATGCACCTCCCCAGGTGCGTCTGACTCGAATAGGCTCCAGGACAGCCCTCCTTCCCCGTGACGCCCAGGTCAAGCCCCCCGCCGCCAGAGACCTGGTGTATCTCTCTAGTTCCCCAGACTTCTGTCGCCTTGACCCTGACAATGGTATCCCTGGGACCGCTGGCAGACGCTGTAATGGTGAGAGCCACTCTGTATTTGTATGTTTAAATGGTAAATGGTGTATTTATATAGCGCCTTTATCCAAGGCGCTTTAGATAGATTGTGCATTACATTCACCCATTCACACACACATTCATACACCAGGAAATCATTCAAGGCACCAACCAGCACATCAGGAGAAATTAGGGGTTCAGAGTCTTGCTCAAGGACACTTTGACACTAACTCTGGGGGAGCCCGGGTTCGAACTGGCAACCTTGCGTTTACCATCCGGCCACTCTACCCCTGAGCCACCACCGCCCGCTATGTTTACATCTAATTCTATACCCCACCTACATACTGTGTGTGTGTGTGTGAATTCGAGTCCATTCTTTTAGATCAGGAACCAGTCCTGCACAGTCAGGTACCAAGCCTGTGGTATCTCTGCAGGATTGGCACATTATTTTAAACATTTTAATATCTGATTCAGTAGGATTATGGTAAAGGTCACAGGTCTTCATGTGAAAGGGTAAATTAATTAATTCAAGATAATCACAAGATATAACATATTAGCTATCCGGAATAAGTGACTCATATAATCAAAATCAAGACAGAATGGAAACATTTAACTTTTTCAAACCATAATCCTCGAAAACTAATTAGAGATACGATCAATTTAAAGATTATCTCTTCCTTGGTTTATCTCTTCCATCCCAGGTACCTCTCGGCTGGCACCAGACGGCTGTGAGCTGGTATGTTGCGGGCCGGGATACAAAGCAGGCCGGGCTGAGGTGGTTCAGCGTTGCTCCTGCAAGTTCTCCTGGTGCTGCTCAGTCCGATGCCAGCAGTGCAAGAACACAGTCACTATCCACACCTGTCGAGTGTAAGGGGGAGGGGACAATGATGCCCTAAAATCCTGAACAAACTCTGTATCCCGCAGCAGAAAGACCACCACACAGACCTGAACACCAGACTACAGTTGCACAATATTGATTTAAAGAAATAAAATAAAAAACATTGCAATATTAAGTGAAGACAGCTTATTTCGCATAAGGTAAAATAATTAAGAGTGGGGAGTGCTAATAATTAATCTCGTTCAAGTTTGAATATGATAAAAGACTATTTTCCTGTTGAGTAGACCTACAACTTGTTTTTTTTTTAAACTTTTTTTAATGCTTTGTTTAAATAGGAGAGTGTAGAGACAGGAAACCTAGAGAGTGGGGAAACATGCAAGGCATGACTGGAGTTGGATTCAGACTCAGGTCTTCGCAACCCACAAGGCGTAGGTATACACATGGTCAGTGCATAAACTGGCTGAGCCACCAGGCACCCCCGCAACTTTATTTTTGGCAAATGATTCTGCAAAAAGCAGTTTAGTGTGCATTTGTGCAACCATACTGTACAAAAGACCAGCATTACCGGAATCTTGTTATTCAAATCACATAGCCCTCGGGCCAAGAGTAGCCATGGTTGGTTCACATCATGACACGGTCATGTTTCAGGGCTAGCTCAAGAGCAGTCCCAATTCCAAATTCCAAGTTGCAACATTTATCTGAGGGCTTTTAAATAGAATTTCATTGTTAACCTGACAAGTAAATTTAGGGCAAGAACAAAATAGGACGGTATACGCAGTAAGAATGTGTATACATCATGTCGTCTTGGGAATAAAAGGGTCCTGCACACTGTCTTCACTTATAGAGCAGCAGGTTTATTCAGATGATGTTTCGGTCTACACGACCTTCATCAGGTATCTCAGGATACCTGATGAAGGTCGTTTAGACCAAAACGTCATCTGAATAAAACTGCTGCTCTATAAGTGAAGACAGTGTGTGGGACCCTTTTCTTCTTATGATTCGCATTTGGTTGCCGGCTCCTACGCACCTGTTCTTGTAGGTGTGCACAATGCCTTTTCTCTACAAAGTCTTCCCTTACATTGACATAATATGCAAGTTAAAATATATGCACAAGCAGACAGACAAGTGCATGAACACATAGTATACAGTATACTATTACTGTTGATCTCACCTGAACTGACAAAGCTTATAAAGCTGAAATTAACCAGAACTAACAGAGAATATTAGTTTATTTTTAATGCCTGTCTGTGGTTTGTGTTCAGCATCATAGGTTAGCAATTTTGTACATTTACTGTATTTATGTCTTTTTGCCTTTGTTATGGCTTATTTATTTGTATATCTGGCATTATGAGCCTTTCCTCCACTTCTGACTCCATTAGAAACAGCAATGATTTTGACTTATTTCAGTGTCTGTCTTGTGTTGCGTGTGTCGCTTTTGTCATTGTGCACCCACTACTTTTAGAAACGTTTCAGAAAACAAAATACAAATTTAGTTGTTTATCCATAACACCCAGAGATGTATTTTAGGACTTCTTAATTTACTGGGCATGCCCAAGATGTTGCCATTCATTGACATGCATAGTTTAAATATTTTTCTGGGTGACAGCAATTTGTTTAAATGTAGTGCCTTGCTGCAAAGTTTTTCTTTTATTCATGGTATGCCATGCTGTGCATTTAATTACAAAAAGGATATCTGTTTTGTCAGTTAAACCATTTTATTACAAACATCCTGTGATTACAAACACCCGAAATTTTCTAGCAAAAGGTTATCGTCTCATCATTTCTATCCAGATGAAGATCTATCCAAAATATTACAGCTTAATTTGTTATTAATCACTCAAAATTGGTAGCCTAGCAATAAAAAAAAAAGAACAGAAGATAAAATAAAAACTCAAGTTTCAAAATGAATAACTGCTAAACATTTCCCAAAGATAACAAGTCATAGAATTAATACAACGTACACAAAAAAGAATAAAATATAAATTCAGTTCAACAAGTTACCTGCGAAAGGCAAACTGGTGACAATGCACTTGGTTTTCCCATAATTCACTGGGAGTTGGAAGAGAGTAACCGCTACCTGCCCTAGGCTAGCTAACATGGAGTGAAAATAAACTTGCGTGCCGTCTTCATCCAACTCAAAAGTGGCAAAAAGATGAAGAATGAAATTCAGTACTACTTAACATTAAGTTGCTTTTAAGAGTCTAATAACCGTTGTCCACTAGAGTAGAAACTTAATGTTGAGTGGAAGTAATCGGTTCTTCCCCAATTTGTAGGGAAGCCCAGATTGGCCAACAAAAGGGGAGGAGAATGGTGACAGGCAGGGGGGCCCGCCCACCCAAGTTTCTGTAGGGAAAACACTGCAAAACACTGCCATTTCTAAAAGCTTTAAGAGAAAGGGAAAGAAAGGAGTGAATGTTATGTTTCTCATCCTGCAGATTTACTGCATGAGGGGAAACCACGTTCTACTTCCTCTCACCCTAAGGCACAGTCAGCAATGCATACACGGTAATTGAGTGAGTCTTGGTGCCATTTTGTCTAACTTGCTCCGTTGTTTTGTCCTTTCTTATGATGGCCACTGATCCGTCTCTCTCATGATTTGAATTCATCCCACCCATTTCTTACTCGTCTTCACCTCCACGTGTGTCCTCTCATAATCTATAGCAGACGACAGCGAATTTTCTTCGTTTTGGTCTCTGGGGGTTCCAGGGCTGCCAGGATAGCCTCATCAAACACGTTCTTCAGTCCTCTCTGAGATAGAGATAAATAGGAATTAGGAAAGGTGTGAGGGGAAAGAGATGGGGGGGTGGGGGGGTACAGAACACAGCATGTCACGGTCTTATTTAAATCAGGTGCAACCTGTAATTTTACATAAGGCCTCAGGCCGCACCAGACACCAGTGTACACTGAAGGTCACTGGGCCAGGTGGGAAAGTCTGGGTGGGGAAAGCGGACAACACCCTGAGCCTCCCTCTACTAAGTGCACCTGAGAAAAGCACTAGTCGTCAGCAGTAGTAGACGACTGTGGTTATACAGGCTAATATCCCAGTTGTGTCTGTCTATACGTGGTCAACTTCCCACGTCTGAATAGAGGCCAAATGAAAATAAATTGGTCCCAAACCTGGGTGAGGGCAGAGCACTCGACATATTTGACAGCCCTGAGGTCACGAGCCAGCTTATCTCCACTCTCAGGAGACAGGGGGCGCTGTTTGTTCTTGGCCAACTTCTCCACCGTGTTGCTGTCATCTCTCAGGTCCACCTGTGTGCCCACCAACAGGAAGGGGGTGCGTGGGCAGTGGTGAGAGATCTCAGGAACCCACTGGAAAAGTAGAAAAAGACACAGTTAACCACTTTCAACCTAGTGTCTCTATTTTGGGCATGTGATTATAGTGAAAATGAAAAATAATGAAAACTTAGATGAAAAATAAATTGGCAAAAATAGCAGATCCACAAGCTGACAATGTGTCGATCTGCAACGCAATGTGAGCTTGTAGAACTGCTATTTTCATGCAACATCATCGTACAATTACGAACCGTCAAATTATTGGCATAGGAATGCCAAAAACAAAAATATATCCATGAATTCAAGTCTCCATGGGGTAATCGATAGAAAAAATAGTTCGTTTTTGGGTGAACTATTAAGTTGAGACACTGACCTTCTCTCTGACGTTTTCAAAAGATGAAGGTGAGACGACGGAGAAACAGACTAGAAACACATCTGTCTGTGGGTAGCTGAGAGGACGCAGCCTATCATAATCCTCCTGACCTGAGTGGACAATCAGTAAGATTACGGACGGTTAGACATTAAATAAATGGATTAACAGATTAAAACGGACAAATGAACAAATAGGGAATGAATGGAGAGAAAGTAGAGATTACCTGCGGTGTCAAAAAGGCCAAGAGTATAGGGCTCACCCCCAATCATAACAGTCACAGCATAGTTATCAAAAACCTGTGGACACAAAATAAAACACAATCACATCACCATTACATCACCTAATCAACATGAGTTAGACTTTAATATATTAGCCCCCCTCACTTCACACAGGTGTGATTTTTCTCTTTAATTGTATTATCAAATAACGTCTTGTGATGAGCATTTAACATAATCTACTGTATTAGTATTACTTTATTTTTTGTGGTGTCTGAATTCAACTCTAGCATAATTAAAAATGAAAAAAACAGATTACTGCAATCCTAGTTGTAGTAAATCAGCTGCAGAAAGAAACCTTCCAATGACGGCCGTTAGCATGAGCGTGCGTTCTCTTACCGTTGGCACATACTCCGAGGGGAACTTGTTGGTTGTGTAGGAAATCAGTAGGCAGGTCTTTCCTACGGCACCATCTCCTACCACTACACACTTTATAGTCTGCATCTGTGGTGGAGAGAACGGAACATAAACATCAGGACTGTGACAGGAAGACCAACAGACAGAGACTGACGCAGACAGAGGGGAAGTGAATCAAGTGATAGTTCGACACTACTGTCAGAGCCTTATCTAATCAAGGACATCTTTTAGCCTTCCCTAGTGGCTCCTTACACTAATTAGCCGTACAATGGACAACAGCATTCTCTGATCTAGGGTTTCAGTTTCATTAAACACACACATAAATGCTGTTAAATGGCATATAAAATGTAACACCAAGTCCTTAATAGGGGTGCGAGTTTTTCCTAATTATTTCTGACTTCGACTGTGTCTTTCTTTTCATTTTGTTAAAATAAGTGTTAAATAGCTCGATATTCAGATTGTAATCATTGCTGATTTGCTGTAGAATGTTTGTTCAGTTCAGTAACAACTCCTTGTCTCGCTCCTTCTCTTTTAAACAGAACATACATGTTCAGCCAGGTCAGGATAGTTTTATACGATCAGGACTGGAGACGAAGTGATACAGAACAGGATTTGGGCTGTTTTCTGTGAATGTAATGCTGTCTGCATGCTTGCGTGGCCGAGGAACGCACATGTGGGCTGGTTAAAAAAAAAGCTGTATCTCAAATGGTCAAATAAATATTTGATTAAGGAATATAATAAATAGGCCTTTTGTATTCTTTCTGTATATCAGCAAATGTAGATTTTTATGTTAGACATACTCAGATAATAATAATAAAACACTGCTCATCAATTAACCGGTTCATCGATCGATAAGGTTATGAAAACGTACCAATTAATCGATAATTCCCATCCCCAAACAAACAGGATACAGAATAAATTAGTGAAATTGGAAGTGTTGACACAAAGAAATAAACAGACAAATTTGAAACTGGAGAACTATACATTTAAGCTGATAAAATAGCACTCTCTCCTCCTGATTGGCTGAAATTGACAACCCACCTAAAATGTTATTTTCAGTTTATTAAAGAGATGGAGTTACTGAACAAGAACAAACACTTATTGTAGCAAATTGTCAATGATTACCATCAGATTATATAGCTTTTAACCTTTTTAAGAAACAAATAGTTCCTACAATTTTTACAAAACCCGTCATTATAAAGATTAGAGGGGTGACAGGTGGGTACTGGCCTACTTGGAAATGAATGCCCCACAGTTATTATGTCTGTGTCCCTTTTATGCCCATATATGGAGTTCTTTGTCAGGCATGCCCAAATATGGAGTCTAATAGTCTATGCAGATCAGAACCACATTGTGATGTCAGAACAGGCCAGCTCCATATATGGAGATCTAGGGGTGATGTCAGAACATCAGTGTGATGTCAGAACAGGCCAGCTCCATATATGGAGATTTAGGGGTGATCAGGACAGAGGCTTTTTTGCTGGTTCTGGACAACCGTGGGTCTGATGGACTCGACACCGGGCACTGGCACTGCACTCCCTGTGGTGGTGTGGAACGTGTGTCAAATTTGAAATTGTGGGGCGAACGGTTACGTGGATTACAGATTACAGACATACACAGACGTGGCATTTATAGATAGATGTAGAAGGTAATTTTACGTCTGATAATTATGTACTGTACATAGGGTTAGGGTTCAATATATATATATATATATATATATATATATATAGGGTTTTCTGCTGTATTACTACAGGGAATTTACAACAAATCAATCCTTTAGCCTGGATCACACGTGACACATGAGCTAGCTATTACTGTATTGAAGACAACGACACATTTTGTTTAACCTAATGTTAAAATAAATAAATAAAGCAGGATACCAACAAAATAATAAAACTGATTCAGGCAATTTTATATCCAAGCAGTAGCATAGAAGAAGGTGGAATAAGTAATTTGTTACTATATTAAAACATGTGTGTCAAGGTTTCTTTTTGATCAGTAAAATTGCTAATGGGTGTGATGCATAGCTGTAGCATAACATAGCTGTGTGTCACAATTATTACATAATCACAATTCGTTTGCCTAATTGTCAGAATCTGTTGAAAAACGTTCATACATAAAACAAATCTAATAGCAAGATCTACAAGCAACAGATTTGCTATTTTCACTTTTTATTTAAAAAGAGTAAGAGAAAGTGAGAGTAGAAAATTACAAAAGGCCTATGTTGGCCATAGTATGCAATATACTTGTATTGCTACTAGCCATTGTTATTCATTTCTTTAAGTTATTTGTCATATCTGCCCTGTGCAATTTGGGCTTACAAGGCCTAAAAGGCAAACGTATTTTTTATGTTTCAATGTTCAATGCCAAACACATAATTAAATTCTTAATCGCAATTATTCGTGTTACAATTAAACAAGTCAAATGTCATGATCGAGAAAGCCGCAATATATAGAGAATACATTATGCAAAAGGACATAATTAATGGGGACAAGATGTCATCATTAGAGACACAACGTTGAACGTTACATGTCTGAAATGCAGAAGAACCACGCAGGCCCCAGCCAAAAGGCTAATGCTTCCGATGCAGAAGATATCCGTCAACGTTATTTCAACTCATGTCTGATGATTAATCACATAAGTCTTTTACATTCGCATCTGGTCTCGTTTGAAATAAACTACGATTACAATAAAACAAGACTGAACTGAACCAAAAAACGAACTTCTTGTGCAGTAAACAGGTCATCATCGTAGTTCCAACACCAACATTACATTAGTTCGGGCCGGGTTTGCGTCGTTTTATGTTGCTTCTCAAACTAATCGGTTCTGTATGTTACAACTCATGTCATACTTTAAATAAAACAATAATATCTATATTTACAGTCTGTTGTCAGTGTTGTGACAACTTTCATTGACTGAACAGCGTTAGCGAAGTTTCCAGTTAGCTTGTTAGCTCTAACCTCTCTTGGTATTTTTTTTTTTACAGCCCTCGGTCTAACAGATGATTAAACGTTCGCTTTGTTGAACAGATATATCATATTAATGGACTCTCTGCCCTTATAAATTTGTCTCGAAAACCACAAAACGATACACTGTAACAGTTTTTTGTTTGTTTAAACTATAAAACTCACCGTTTTTCTCTAGACAGGTTAGGTTAGGCGTTGGTTACATCCGGGTTTGCGAATCGCACTACACATTCTGCGCCTGCGCAAATGCAACACAGAAGCCACATTCTAGATCCCATCCTCCGAGGTGGTAGAAAGCCTGGTGAGGCGAGGTTAAGATCCCATAGCTTCGAAGGACTGCCGCGTTATGATTGGCTAGTGGTTATTCACTCTGCTCAGAGCCTCATTACACTGGAGATCCAAATCTATTAATATTATATTATAGTGAATGATCAATGATGTTTATCATATTATATACAAACACATCACTTTTCTCTTGACATCTGTCATAAGTGTCATTTAATAGTTGCAGACAAATGGATGACATTTTTCATACATGAAAAATTGTCAATTTTCATGGACATCCTGAATCTAGCTGCATCAGCCAGCATATAATGTGTGCTTTATTCTTAAAAATATATACTGACATTGCACTAATTATTATTATGTATAGCAGTGGGCGTGGTTTTCTGGTTCCACTAAAAGATCGGCCAATCATTTCCCCATAGAGCTTTACAATCAATTATTTTAAGCCTAGAAACCTGGTGAACATCCAGCTACCATTGAACTTTTGATTCTGTGAAAAATAACAATTGAATATTTAATTATATGATACCAATTACCACATTTAATAAATAACTTTAAGCTGTTTTCATTATCTTTCTTCCACAGAATCAAAGGTTTTATGGTCATGATTCACCAGGATGGTGGACAGCTTAATTGATTCAAGGCTTAAAAAAATATTGATATCAATATTTTTGTAAATCTCTATGGGAAAAACGAATGGCCGAATTTTCAGTGGAACCAGAAAACCACGCCCACTGCTATGCCCTCCATACTTTTATTTTGACAACAAGAGAGCGGAGGAAGTGTAAACAGCTCATTCTAAAGCTCCATTGACAAATGCAATGGCTCTCTGTTTCTTTTGTCACATTGACTTCCGTTTTCATGTCTGATGCAGGTATAATTGGTAAATAACTTGCCATCCAGTGGACGACCAAACCACACGTCGCTTTGATAAGCTTGCATTGGCATTTTCCCCGGGACGGATCAAAGCGGGTGTCCTCGCAGCCTGACCAAAGCAATTCGGTTTCCACACAATCCTACGCCAAGGCTTGAAGACCCGATTATTTATCTAGCTAGCTGGCTAGCATCAGCTAGCTGATTTACCTAAAAATGTTTCGATACTTGAATGACGTTGATGACAGTCCCTTCATGATGTGAGTATCAATATCCACCAGCACGTTACGGTTAACACCGTGTTTTCTCTCTTTACCTTTACGAGTGAGAGAAATCTAACTACATGATATCGCTAGCGAGATAGGTTGTGTAATTGTGTCCTGAGGCAGGTAGCAAAGCTTTTAGGCCTGTCATAGTCCACCATATTGGATTGGCAGTTAGCTGGCATCAACAAAAACATGACCATTTAATTAGACAGGGAAATAGTCGGCTGATGCTCACCGCCGATCGAGCTTTAAATCCCGTTATTTTACCAGCCTACGTTATTTAGAAACAGCAGTGCAGAAGGTTAGGGGTTGGATTGGATTTGAGATGGCTTGTTATCAAGCTAATACATGGGCTTTAACGGTGCTATTCAACATGTGATGTTCACAGTCAGATCATAATTATGAATCAACGGGTATCACCCATACTAATGTATCTTAAAATCACTATGGCAAGTTATCCCTTTCTTTACTAAGCTAGTAATGTCAGCTCCCCCCTCCTGCCCCCTCCAATGTTTTTGTTTGCCCGCATAGGGGGGTTGTTTTCTTTTTTTCAGAGGCAGGTATGACTGAATGTGCATGTTATTTCTTCCAGGGATCCATTTGCCAGCCACAGGCAGCAGATGAGGAGCCTGTTTGGGTCATTTGGCTTTGAACCATACCAACTTGCACCGCAGATCCAACCCCCTCGTCCTCAACTACAGGTATATGTGGTCTTTGTGCGTGTGTGTTCATTTCACAGGTTATGTGTGTCTTATCATAATGTATTTTATTGTTGTTTTTTTTGTATCTACATTTGTTGTGCTTTTCTCATTAGGCTGGTGCCTTGTCTCCTTTTGGAATGATGGGAATGGTGAGTAGATGCTCATTTAAGATTACAGCAACTGGAACTGACAGTCAAATATTGCATCCTGTTTACATGTTTGAAAAGACCATGTACATGTTTGAAAGACCAGTAGCTGCATGTGTACTAGCTGCTGTTGCACTGGTAGAGAATTTTATTTCAAAGTGCTCTTTCTCATTTTCACAGGGTGGAGGGTTTATGGACATGTTTGGCATGATGGGAGGAATGATGGAAAACATGGTGAGTAGTTCTCTGTGCTACAAAAGTTACATTTTATGATTGGACACCCTGTTGAGACTGAACAACACCGTTGGTGCTCTAAACTTTAAGCTAGTAGCAGGGACGCTGCTGACCATTTGGGTGCCATACGCATAATAGGTTTGTGCTGCCCCCTTCGTCGTGGTGCCCTCTTGGTGTGGTGCCCTACGCACAGTGCTTGCTGCGTGTGTGCTGAGCGGAGGCACTGACCAGTAGTACTTTTTGTGAGATAGGAGGTGATACGCTTTGAAGTCTTTTTCCCCCCCCTCAGTTCAGCTTACTCTTCCATTGATTGATTTCTTTCCTATGCAGTTAGACTAACCAGCTTCCAATGAGTGGACAAGCTCGTAGCGCGCCACCGAGTGGCGCGCTACGAGCTTGTAGGTCTGCTATTTTTGAAAAATCGAAGAACCACTGACATAGAAACATAGCTTTTTCAGAAAACTGTCAGGATGTAGAAGACATTTTTAGAATCTGATCTCAGGTCAAAATGGGTCTGTCTGTCTGTCCTTGTCCTCCAGGAAAGAATGGGCGGCGGTGGAATGGGCGGCGGTGGAATGGGCGGCGGTGGAATGAGCGGCGCGATGTCCGGCAGCTCGCCGAACTGTCAGACGTACTCCTCGTCCACAGTGATCTCCTATTCCTCCCTAGACGCTGGCGCTCCCAAAGTCTACCAGCAGACAAGTGAAATGAGAACAGCACCTGGTGGGGTGAGAAGAACTTATATAACTTAACTTATATTATCAAATGTTGGTGGTCGATGGTTAGGGATGCATTATTAGAGCTAAAACCTTGATTTTTGTGCCAGCCAGGTACTATGAAATTAACTTATTTTATGACACATTTTATACCTTTTACTATTTTCTTTTCCTGACATTCATACAAAGTAGAAAGGAGGGACACCCGCACACCGCCACTAGCCTGAGGAAGGTCGCAAGACCGAAACGTTGCTTCTTAATAATAAATGCTCTGAACCTAGCAAGTGGCGGTGTGCGGGTGTCCCTCCTTTCTACTTTGTATACATGCCTCGTCATCATCGCACCTGCTCCAAATTACCTACCGGGTGTGCGGAAGTCATCTCTCTATACGTTTTCCTGACATTCAAAACGAAAGAGTGTCATGTATAAATATATAGAATTTCCTGTCTCGTCTCATCTCTCCATGTCTCCTCAGATCCGTGAGACTCGCCAGTCGATGCGTGACAGCGAGAGCGGCGTGGAGCGCCTAGCCATTGGCCACCACATCGGCGAGCGCGGTCACGTCATGGAGCGTGCACGGAACCGCCGCACCGGCGACAGGGAGGAACGTCAGGACTACATCAACCTGGAGGAGAGTGAGTAATGGAGAGACGTTGAGGCCAAGATTAACGGCAGCAAAACTATATAAAAAATCTTTATGAACTCTGCGGCGTTTACCATTTCAAAATATAACATAGAAGAAGAAAATACGCTTGGCCAAACTACTTCTGGGCTGAGTCGTGGCATGCATGTTGTTACAAATGGTGCATACATATAGCACTTTTATTCAAAGCCCTTTACAAATGTGTACATTCACCCATTCAAACACACATTCATTCACATGCCGATGGTGCCAACTGGCTAATCAGGAGCAGTTGGGGGTGTCAGTGTCTTGCCCAAGGACAGTTTGACCATCCCGGTTTAAGTGGCCGTTCTACCTCCTGAGCCACAGCCGCCCTGAATTAGGCACACGCTCCTTTTGAACCCCACGGGCATGCCCAGGCGCGTTATTCGCTTGTGCATATTAAGGTTTGATCTAGAAGTGAATTAAATGGTAAACCTTTTAGCAATGTTTTGAATGTTGTGATATACAACGGAAAAAAACGACACTAAGGGTGTGGTCTTGGAGTTCATAACCTAGCCATTGGCTAGCTGTCTGACCTTTGACCTGTCATCATTCCTCCCAGCTGAAGCCGCTGGTTTTGAAGAGGAATGGACCCGGGGGGTGGGGCGGTACCCTCCCCCGGGCGCCCGAGGTCTGGACTATGGCCGCGAGCGACGGGCAGGGGGGCAGCAGCTGGCCCTCACCGCCCCTCCCAGCTCCGTCTCCCCGACAGCCCGACACGAGTCTCCCCGGCACCACCCCCCACCCCCTACTCGTCCCCGCTACGATTGGTGAGAGGTAGGACGACGACATAAGCACATGTATGTGGTTTTTGTTTGTTCAGAATCATAATTGTACATAACCTAGATTAAGCTATTAACCACTTAAGCCGTTTAAGTAGCAGATATTCTAGCTGGTAGATTGGGTATTTTCAAACCAAGATTGAAAACTTTGAAACAAACAAAATAATGTTGTCTATAATGTTAATTGTTAAGTTATCTTTATTCACCTGGTGTTCACATATCTTAAGTAAGTTGGTACATCAGACAGAGCATGAAATGACAACTAGTTTTAATTGGATCTTGGTTTTTAAATCACAAGAATTTGCTTTGCTGGACAGAATTTTGTGTTTGAGATGTCAATTTTCATTTTAGATTTCTTTTATCATTAAAAGTTAAACGTATAGCAATAAATGCAACTAAGCGATACAATAACATTTCCTCTACCAGCAATACTTTTAGAGAGAACTTATCGTTCTCAGTGTCACTTATTGTGCAGTGAATATTGCTTGGCTTACTGGGTTATTATTTATTAATACACTTTTTTGCCGGGGAATTTTTCCGAATAGCTAGAGTGCCAAGCAGATGAGGCAAATTTGACTCTGAAAACCCTGCCTTCCATTTCCCCCAAAAACGTGAGGTGAAATCTACTTTGCGCTAATAAGTGATCTCTCTTTAGAAGTGTTAACACTTTAATTGCCCGGGGTTATTTAATCCATTACATTATAGCGCCCAGTCGATTTATAAACACGGACCCCTTTTCCGGACGGACCGGCGAAGTTGTTGAGGTGTGTGTAGCAGCTAACAATAGCCACACCACTCTAACAACGGGAGACAAGAATAAATCTATCGAGACTAGCGACTGGACCGCGGAGCGCCGTCTAACACAGGATCTTTTTTCATAATTAGACGGGATGATTTAGATCGCGAGTTATGAACATTTTAAGATTTTCGTTTTCATCAGCTAAACAGGGGAGGGAGTTTTTCGATGATGTCTCACTCTTGCGCGTCACCGAGGATTGCCCAGCAGGCGCTCCTGGGCTATAGAGCCATGCGATCCGTTCTCGTATCAATAAACTTCGTCTTTTGGACAATACTTCGTCCTGGGCGTCGGGCGTTACTAATAGAAAGGACCGCTAGGCCGACCTGGGCCAAAGCGTTAATATTCTAAAGGAGATGCATCATGCATGATGAAGTCAGAAATGAACTGATGTCTCTTTAGAAGCGTTCATATTCTAAAGGAGATGCATGATGAAGTCTGAACATCGCTGTTCTGATCAAAACCACGGACGGTAAATGGTGCATTTATATAGCGCCTTTATCCAAGGCGCTTTACAGAGATTGTGCATTACATTCACCCATTCACACACACATTCATACACCGATGGCGGCGGAAACCATGCAAGGCCAACCAGCACTTCAGGAGCAATTAGGGGTTCAGTGTCTTGCTCAAGGACACTAACTCTGGGAGAGCCCGGGTTCGAACTGGCAACCTTGCGGTTACCATCCAGCCACTCTACCCCTGAGCCAACGGTACTGTAGATTGTATTTACTGTAGTAAATAAGGAAGATTGTTAGCCCGTAAACCAAGGAAGCTTTGAGAAGGAAAGGACATGGTCACGTGAATGAACAACTATTTCTGAATGACTGAGACCTTTTGTAAAGTAATCGCTTCTGAAAAATAACAGAAGACATGTAACACATTATTGTCTGCTGTGTTGCTTTTCGATGTGTACACTGTAATTGTAAAGAGGTATGGTATCTAAAGAGCACAAAGCACCTTCCTGAACGTACCAAGTATCGCAAGACTTCCCACCGTTTCCTGTCCGCCAGTCAAATCTCGCGATACCTCTGAGCCTGAAACGATACCTGCTGCTGTTTTAGATCCTCAAATACAATTATATTCTGTGCACATCGAAAAGCAAGGGATTAGAAAACGACCTGTGATGTCTTTTATATTCCTGAACCGATTTATATGACAAAGGTCTCAAATAATGTTTATGAGCTGGTCCAGCCGGCTCCATTCACTGCCATGTATTCATTGAACTTTCGGTGTGAGTTTTGGCTCCCATGAAAGTGTCATGGGAGCTGAAAACTTCCTTGCCGTAAACCAAGGACTATCTAAAGAGGACGAGAAGCGAAGCAGTTGAGACCAGGAAGTTGTACATGCACAAATTTGGGCATATACAACTTCCTGGTCTCAACCATAGAGTATATAAAAGGATAGAGACTGAACTGGCGCGAAGCTCCGCCCCCCCAGCTATTCATGTCAGTGGAAGTTGCTCAGTGGTGTTTTGAAGCACCCGGAAGACTGCCGGAAGTACCGTCTCAGAACGTCTACTTCCGCATTTGACCACCAAATTTTGGTGGTCAAATGCGGAAGTGCAACCGAGCGCTCAATGTTAAAGCCCAGCTGCACGGGGTTTCCCGGTCATGAATCCACGGGTCCGCCTGTAGTCCCTCCTCCTACCACTAGGGCCCAGAGCTTCAACGTTGAATAGCCTCACTGGCCCCTTGGTCTCAACTGCGCATGTTTCTTTCCTTCCATGGAGCAACATGGCATCCACCGTACAGTCTTCGCTTCTCGTCCTCTTTAGACAGTCCTTGCCGTAAACCAGGAAGTGAATGGACACGCCCTGGGCATCATAATTGTTAATCAACTCTGTGAATGTCCCACCAGGGGCCAAGCATGAGGAGGGGAGCAGAAGGACGGACGGATGGAGATATTTCCCGATGCTGTGAACCAAGATGAAGAGGGAAGCCAGTCAATGTGACTGGCCATCATAGATGTTTGATATGACTGGACTGTCTATATATAAACTATACATTTAACACACACACACACACAAAGAACCCAACACTTAGTAGTTGCATTTACTTATGCGGTCAGTGTCAACACACACACACACACACACACAGTGTGCTTCCTTACACACACACACACACACAGTCACATGCACACATTCTCTGTTACACACACACACACACACACTGTATATAGACACATTCTCAGAACTTGACATGCGTTTTTTTGTTTATTATTTTTTCATTTGCCTCACTGCACTATAAAAGTATAAAGACATTGCCACACTACAGTACATACAGCTGCTGTACAGTCCATTTTATGTTTTGTGAAGGCACTAGTGTGTCTGTGGATTGAATTGTATACTGTTGACTAATTAAACTGATTAGAAAACCATTAAACATTGGTAGATAATTGCAAGCTGAGATGTGAATTATTTTCTCTTTTCTGAAAGTATGTTTCAGGGATTTGTTTTTAAATCTTTGAGATTATGTGCGATTGTGCGTGAATTATCTTGAATAACTTGAATATTCTGTCATGATTTATTGTCTATCAAGAGTCCTGTTTGCCTCTTGATCAATGCCATTAAGCTATATACATGCTTTGCCACTAGTGGCGTTTGTTTGTTTTCTCGTACATTTTGTATTTTGATGGTAGGAAGGAATCACTGACTGCAATACCCATTCTGACTCATGTTTCATGTTCACTCTCGGATACACTGTGTGTGTGTGTGTGTGTGTGCGTGCGTGTGCGCGTGCGCGTGTGTGTGTGTGTGTGTGTGCGCGCGCGCGCGCACTGTGGCACGTTCCACTGTGTCAGAATATCTGCAGATGGTCGTGACATCCAGATGGAACTCACTATTGGAACAGCCAATCAAAATCACTCTCCCTCAAACGCCCGGACACATCCATCACGTCTCTTCACTCTTGCATCCGTTGTCTTTTTATTTCCCTCTGTCCAGCAGCCTTTGCTGTGCTGTTGTCATCTCCCAGCTCTTGTCTGTCCATCTGTGCTGGTTCCCTGATGCACATCTTCTCTACATGGCATGTCCCATATCCATTAGTATCCTAGTAGAGGGTTAGAATATCTTATCATTGCTGTGTTTAAAGTTTAAATATGGGGATACAAGGTTTCTGACAGCAACAATGATGTTTCTCTAAGTTCCCAAACTAGGTTCCCTTAAATAAAACATCACCTATGCTTCTCCAACATGTACTGTAGTCTACATATGACATCTGTGAAAATATTGTCTCAGCAAACAGCATACATGAATAGGTAATGTTGGTGGCAGCCAGCCAAGGCTGGTCATTCATTGCCACCCTGGGGGTCTTGTTGTGCAGTATGGTATGATGACATAAGTGGTTGAAAAACACAGGGGATTTGGGGGACATGGCCTATGTTCTGTCTGACTGTGACATCTTCTTGCTGACAGTGCACCACCAGAATAATTCATTACAGTCCCTCTTTTGACCCCACTGATTTGTCCTCTATCAATATACCAGGTATGTTTTTTTTTTCTCCTTGACCTCGTCTCACTGCCTAGCCTACCCCGCTTCTCTGCATCTTCAGTGACTCATTGTTCAGTTCACCCTCCCCCGTCTGTCGCACCGCTCGCACATATTGACCCCCTGCTGCTAGCCAATCTCCTCCCTCCTCTCATCTGCTTCCTTCTATCTTTCCCTCTCCTCTCATTCGCTCTGAATCACTTCAGTCTACAGGGCTTCACACACTAGGGCTGCAGGTAAACGATAAATAAGATCAATTGATTTATAATTCCATCATTCCTTTCCGATAGGGCACCTCCCCTCCATTCTCCTCATCTCCTGTCATCTCCATCCTCTTCGAATTGGAGCATTTTTCTTTTTTTTAATTAAAGCAGTCGTAAGAGTCGTTTAACACGCACAGCCAGGTAACATCATAAATTAAAATGTGCTTGCATGGAGCGGGATGACAGGACAGTCATGTAATGTGTATTCATTATTAGCAGCGCTTGAAGATATGTAGCCTAGTCTGTGTGTGCGTGGGAGTGATAGCCTATGTTTCACTGCATGTGCTCGCTCGCTCGGTTCGGGATGCATCTGATCTGTGCCACGGCGCGTTTCATTCCGAAGCATGGATGATGCGTTAGTTAGTGTACTGTCACTGTGTGCTAGGTTACAACTCCCATCAGTTTGCTGCTGCTTGTGCGTTGATATAGGACATTTCATCATCACCAATATGCCACCAAAATTAAAATACCATAATTTAGAACGGGTGCGTTGTTGGAATGGTGTAATCATCGTCAAAGTAACAGTTTAATAGCCTACTTGACATTTAGAGGTCATTTTTCGGTGTCTCCTTGTCCTTTTCTGTCTCTTCTTTCTTTATTTTCGTATATTCTATATGTAGCCTATCTGCTATTCAGAAAGATAAATATTCTCTCTCTGTGTGTGTGTGTGTGTGTGTGTGTGTGTGTGTGTGTGTGTGTGTGTGTGGCCTACATGTGAGAGAGAGACACACATCTCTCTCACACACACACACACACACACACACACTGTATGTGATGTGACTCATGATCATGACATGTTTACTTGCCCCCCCCGTGTGTGTGTGTGTGTGTGTGTGTGTGTATGTGTGTGTGTCTGTGGTGCGTGTGCAGTCTGTGCATGCATGTGTAATGCAGTAATGTGTAGTAGCTAGCTCTACATGTAGGCTGGTAAAAATACCTTTGTGCTGCTGTGACATATAGGCTACATATTTATAATGTATTTCAATGAGGCCTTGATGTGTGTCTGACAGAATGTCTATAGTCAACATTGTTGCCAGGGAGATCCTAGACTCCAGGGGAAACCCTACTGTGGAGGTCGATCTGCATACAAGCAAAGGTAAGGTGAAAAAAAGGCATTGTTCCCTTACATACTGTACATTAGACCAGTGGTTCTCAACCTGTGGGCAAGAGGATTTTGCAAGTGGGCTAGAAACTAGAAAGATGGATTGATTGAATATGCATTATTAACATTGTTTCATAACAGTATGGCATTACTTACTTACTCCTCTTCGTACCCTATGGGGGTGGTTACATAATGCTTCAACGAACGCTCTCCATTGCATCCGATCCCTGGCAGCATGCTGCGCCTCTCCCCATGATGACAGCTTCATCTGTTCCACTTCTTGTGTCACAGTTCTGCGCCAGGTGGTTTTGGGCCTCCCAGGTTCTCTTTTGCCTGGTGGTGTCTTATCTTAATCCATTGAGACCTGGAACGCATCCATGTCACGTTAGCGTTTAACCACATTAACCATTAATGCCACATTTGTGATGTGATGTCCTGCTCCATTCTCAGCACATGTCCAAGACATCTCATAATGGCATAATGTGTAATTTCCTTGGCAATGGTGATGCTCTGGCTCCCTGCTTTGTTTGTACAGTTCATTATTGGAGATTTTTATTCTGTCAAAAGATCTTGCATATGTCGTCGGAGGCATCGGTTGTGGAACACTTCCATTTTCCTCACGTCTGTTTTGAGTATGGCATTGTGTTCCACTAAATACATAAACATTCTCTGAAATTGCACATCAGACCACTGTAAGATTTTCCAGTGTGCCCTGATCCAAAAACGGTTGAGAGCCACTGCGTTAGTGGTTCATTTTTGTTTTAGTGACATGTTGTTAACTTCATCCTTCATACCTTTCCCAAATGTTATGGGGATTTGAAAGAGAGATCGTCTTGTCACAAGAAGTCTGCTTCACTGACACGTGGGCCAACGGCACAAGTTTTTGGTGGTGTAAAAAAAAATAACTTTGTGATGTGAAATGCTTTGAGCTTTAGATTTGCTATTTTTGGCCCACCGTCTCCAGGCCTTTTCAGGGCAGCAGTGCCCAGCGGCGCATCCACTGGTATCTATGAAGCCCTGGAGCTCAGAGATGGAGACAAGCACCGCTACAAGGGCAAAGGTCAGTGCCGCTAACATGGTTTTGTACTCCCCTCTTTCTATCTGTTTGTGGGATTTCTTGTGGGATTTTGAGACATCATAATGTGGGATGGCAAACAGTTCTGACATGCCTTTACCTCTGCCTGTCAAGGTGTACTGAAGGCTGTTGGTCACATCAATGACACCATTGGTCCAGCTCTCATCCAGTCAGTAAGTTGGCTTTCATGTGTATAGATGCACCGCATTTATTCGATTATTTTAAAACCTTTTTACTGAATGTAAGTGAATGAAGTGGCGTTTGGCAGTTGACTGGATAGTGTGTCGGCTACATAATCTCAACATCCCTGGTTCGGATACAACTTCCAAAATTAAGCATATATACTACCATCTCACTGTCCTTGCTCAACTGTGTCTCCTCTGCAAGTTTAAAATAATAAAATGCAGAAACCTGCCTTAAAGATTTACAAGCTGGCCTGGGCCATGGCTCAGTGGTCCAGGCACCTTGGCTGGTAATCCAGTCTGGCAGTGTGCCGCGGGTTCGACTCCTGATCCCGACTGCCTTCACTGCATCTCTCGCCCCATTTCCTGTCAGCCTACTGTCTGTCCCTCCATACAAAATATATATAAAATAAAGGCGAAAGCCACCAAAAAAAACATTTATAAAAAAAAGGAAAAAAAGATTGACAAGCCACAGACAACATGAGGCCAAGTGGATACTTTATACTGATGACATCCTGTGTCTCAACCTTCATCATATTACACAATGTGGACAAGTGAACATGTGGACAAGTGTAACATTTACACGGATAAAATAACTATGGAGAGGAGTAAAAAGGCACACCTCATAGAATTAGGAAGTAGGCCATACGGCTCCTAGAAAGGAGAGGAGATGAGAAGGATGAGACGGGACAGGGCTGTCTATTTTTAGGTTAAGTATGGTAGGACGAAAACAGAAAACACAGCAAAGGGTAAGGAAAAGAGTGTTTTAAAGGACAGAAGGTTGGCTCTGTGAAATATGTCATTTTCTTTCAGGGGATAAGTGTGGTGGAACAGGAGAAACTGGACAACTTGATGATCGAAATGGACGGCACTGAGAACAAATGTATGTATTACAAAAATATAATCTCACTAGTCATTTTACCAATACTTTGGGTCTGATTAAACTATTGTGCAATAGAGCACCGAAGTCCTGACGTCACTGCCCTCTACTACCAGTAGAGGGCAGTGAGCGCCATGGTTCATGTATCTTTTTATAAGCATTGTACTCTCCATAGGGGGATTTTAGATCGCCTCATATAAGAACTGTGTTTGAAAAATAAACCGATCACCCCGGCCTTTTCACTCATATGGATATGAAGCATCGACTGAAGGTGGAAATGTACAAATATACCCAAAGAGTAACAAAATAAGCGTTAGAAACGAGCCAAACAACCCAGAGACTACATTTCCGGGTAGGCTGCTTCTGCCCGCAGCCCGTCGCACAACAGAAACTGAACGTTAATTACGTTTATTTTAATTTTTATTTTATTGATATATAATGTATCGTGGTTAGTACGAGTCGAGTCACCACCAGCTGAGCTTACGTCAACGAGGAATCTCAGGAACGCAATATATTGACAGCTGGGCGTGACGTATATGCTCAGCGACATTGCATTCATATGTAGTTTCAAGGCTTTTGTGGTCACATTAATTCCATTTTCTCTAGAAACTGGCTGTATCAAATATGAATGGACATCATTAACGACGCACAGCCACTCCCCTGACAGAAACGCTGAGGTGGTCGGTTTATTTTTCAAACACAGTTCTTATATGAAGCGACCTAAAATCGCCGTTTGGGGATCTCAATGCAAATAAACAAATACATGAACCTGGAGATTGACGACCTCTACTGAAAGTGACGTCAGACTTCGGAGCTCTATTTAGAAAATACAAACCATATCACTGTCATAACTCATAGTCATAACTACAATGGCACACAGCTATTGCAATAGCTTTGCAATAAATGGTTTATGGTCAATCTGAGCTGAAGTGTCTCAATGAATGAACTAACATTCAAACAACAAACAACACATGTGTCTCTTTATGTACATCCTCCAGCCAAGTTTGGGGCCAATGCTATCCTTGGCGTATCACTGGCCGTATGCAAAGCAGGTGCAGAAGAGAAAGGTGTCCCATTATATCGTCACATCGCTGACTTGGCAGGAAACACAGAGCTGATCCTTCCTGTGCCTGTGAGTCTGCATTTTTATTTTTCATAATTAGGTGCACATGAATATCATCACAGCACTAGCCTATAGCTCTGGCCATCATACTTGTTGAGAGCTTGTAGATCTGCTATTTTTGGCCCACCACTCTCCTGTCTGTCTCTCTTAAAGTCATTGTGGTCCTACTCTCTCGAATTCTCTACCACTATTAGGGTCTGCTACAAGTTACAACAGTGTGTGTAGCTATGTTTATGTGTTTATTGTGGTTATAATGTTTTTGTTGTTGTATTGTAATTCATTCATATGTTTCCATGTATCTACTCTATGTACTCTACTCTCTACGTATGTAATAACCTCTGTTTTATGTTTTGTCACGTTTGATCTCTGCTGTTTTGTTATTGATTTATCTTGAAGCACATTCGAGTTTACGCCTCTCATGGAATGTGCTATATAAATATATTAGACTTGACTTGAATGGTTATTGGTGATGTATTAATAGGTGTTCTAGAAATGGATGCTTATTTTATGGTTTGATTGCGAGTCGACCGTAGGTCGCAGATTACCATGAAAACCTAGCTGCAAAACCTGTTGGTCGCCCTTTAGGTATATAGCCTACTCTATAGTGTCATGTAATTTGAATGAAATTACAAGAGTTGAAAAAGCTCTTGCCAGGTATGTTCCCCATATGAGGAATTGGTGGAAAAGGTTGGTGCATTACACTGAAGCAACATTTTAAGAACATTTTATTTGATGTATTTTATGTTTTATGTATTTTTAAGTACACATCAAATGTACTCACACATGGTAGCGGTATAAATTGATGTAATGTGGAAGCATACATAGCCTTAACGACATTAAACCCTCTATACTTAGTAAAACTGAACTGAGTTTCAACTGTGACTGAGGTTTTCTTCTTTATCTTATTAGACAATTGTCTAATGTTTTTCCCTTTCTCCCAAATTCAGAAATTCTGGTTCGCTGTTTTTTCACTCTACATCAAATCTCTTCGCCAGATCGGTTATATGTGTCCCACTGTCCCCCCAGAGCAGGGATGCTGGGGTTCAAGTGGGTACGCTTAACAGATACCTCCACTGTCCTCAGGCTTTCAACGTGATTAACGGGGGTTCCCATGCGGGGAACAAACTGGCTATGCAGGAGTTCATGGTACTTCCTGTAGGGGCGGAGTCTTTCCGTGATGCTCTGCGTGTGGGGGCGGAGCTGTACCAAACACTGAGAGGAGTGATTAAGGAGAAGTATGGTCAGGATGCTACCAATGTAGGAGATGAAGGGGGATTCGCCCCGAACATACTGGAGAACAGTGAAGGTACAGTAGTAAGACACAAAACGTCCCACCTATTCCCGAATCCCACCCCTGAAGATGAATAATCGTACCTGTTTCTTTGGTGGGTCATCTAATAACTATCTAATATCATAATATTAGATGGTGGTTTGACCCTCTGAGCTAACAGGAGGATGTATAAATATATTCATGAAATGCATAATGTCTCAGACATGTACAGTATGTGATGTTACGTATATGTGAGATAAGACACATTTCTATTGTAATAATAATAATAATAATAATAATAATGGATTTTATTTATAATGCACTTGACATTTGTGAAAATCTCAAAGCGTCTGTGTGATTTCACAATGTGTGTAATTTGGCAATAAATGTATCTCATCTGAATCCCTAAAATATGACCTCCACAGGGCCTATCCTAATTTATACTTAGTTGAGAGCCGTATATATGTATGTGTATGTAATGGCATGAAGATTTGAATTGCCATAAGTAACAATAAAGTTGTCTTTTTTCCTCTGCTATATGTCTGGCCTGTTACCTCTAGCCCTAGAGCTTATAAAGACGGCCATAGACCTAGCAGGTTTTACAGACAAGGTGGTGATAGGAATGGATGTCGCTGCCTCTGAGTTCTTCATTGAAGGAAAGTACGACCTCGACTTTAAGTCTGTGCCCAATGCTGCCCGTCACATCAGCGCCCAGGAGCTTTCTGCCATCTACCAGGACTTTGTCAACAACTACCCTGGTGAGAGCAGCTGTATGATACTGTAGGGTGGTAAGGTGACTTGCACGGCTCTGTATGTCTCTTCTCTTCTCTTCTCTCTTCTCTTCTCTCTTCTCTTCTCTTCTCTTCTCTTCTCTTCTCTTCTCTTCTCTTCTCTTCTCTTCTCTTCTCTTCTCTTCTCTTCTCTTCTCTTCTCTTCTCTTCTCTTCTCTTCTCTCTTCTCTTCTCTGCTCTACCTTTCTCTTGTCTTTTACCCTCTCCTCTTCCATCCTGGACTTAATGGTGGCATAAAGGTAATTTAATTGCACACACAGATGATAACAAAAGCATAAAGGGAAAGAATATTCAGCCAAGCAAAGTTGTTAAGGACCTGCACACGCACGCGCACGCACACACACACACACACACACACACACACACACACACACACACACACACACACACACACACACACACACACGTGTGTCCCTTGGGGACAGGTTCTTGACTCAAAGTGTCAGTGTTAATGGTGGTCTCAATTACTGGCTGTAAATGGACACATCAGCCCATCTTTCATATTTCACTTCTCGTAGAGAAGGAGAGAGAGAATGAGAGAGTGAGAGAGATGACTTCTCGTCTCCCTCTCTCTTGCTGACACTTGGGTGCTGTTAAAGAGGTTTTAATTATGCGCTACAGTGCACATTTGGCAAGATGAGAACCACTCTGATATCGCTCTTTAACCCATCAATGGTCCGTTTCCCTACTTATGTGTGTGTGTGTGTGTGTGTGTGTGTGTGTGTGTGTGCGTGCGTGCGTGCGTGCGTGCGTGCGTGCGTGCGTGCGTGCGTGCGTGCGTGCGTGCGTGCGTGCGTGCGTGCGTGCGTGCGTGCGTGCGTGCGTGCGTGCGTGCGTGCGACGTGTGCTTGCATGTGTGCGTGTGTATGTGTGAGAGAGTGTGGGCGTGAAAGGCTTTATGAGGGACTGGCACTGGCCTCTCAGCCCCATTAGCCTGCTGGTCAGGAGGGTAAATAATGAAAGAGTGCAATAAATTATAGTGTGTGCAGGCACACACACACACACACACACACACACACACACACACACACACATACACACACCTGCGTGCATGCATGCACATGTCTTACATGACACTATAATGGGGTGTGCAATTAATGTTGTATTAATTGTATCAAATGTAGCCTCAGCCATAATAGGATCCATTTCGATATCGGCATAAGTTAATATTGGAACAGGATTTTAAGCAAAGTGCACTGAAATAATTGAGCAATTTTTTTTTCCAGTACTAATATTTCCAAAAACATTTTCAAGACTTTTGAAAATAAAAATAGGGCTTAAGTGCTCAACAACCTTCTCCATCTACCTCCCTCCAGTGTTGACACAAGTCATTTTACACTTGGTTGCATGCTGAAAATAGCCGATCTACAAGTTCACAACAGCGTGACGGGTTGTGAGCTTGTAGATCGGCTATTTTCAGCAAGTGTAAAATCAGCCATTACGATGGCATCAAGGTCCAAAAAAATGCATTTTAGTCGACTAAATAAACTGTCGATTTACACACTAAAACATTCCAGGTGACTAAAATGTGACTAAAACTAAATGAAAACTATTCAAATGACTATGACTAAAACTACAATCGAAATTTGCTGTCAAAATCTACAATGCCTCCCTCCCTCCTTCAGTGGTGTCCATAGAGGATCCGTTTGACCAGGATGACTGGCCAGCTTGGACACAGCTCACTGCTTCTGTGGGCATCCAGGTACTGTACAGCAACAGCTTCTGATTGGCTGGGACTGTCTTAGTTCAGCCTGTCCTCAAATGACATTGGTTCAAAACAGCACCATTGAAATAGAGAGTTATGACACTCTCATAGACATACTGTAATGGGAGAATATTCGTATAATATTCAATCATTTATTGCCCAAACCAACTTACAGTTGATTCGGAATTTGTTTCACTGTACTCAGTGATAACAACAAGAACAAGAAGAATGCAGAAGTAATGCTTTCCCTGGGGGCGAAAGACACTACTTTGAAGCCTCTTAATGAGTGTTTATTATGAAGCATGCTCGAACCACATGATGGCATTGTGGCGAGATCAGAGACTCAGGAAACTCTCTCTTTCAACGGGTCTGGCACATACCGCTGGAACTTGTTAATCAGTAGAGTAGAATTGAACAGCTCATGAAAATACATTATGTAGCCTTTTGTTAGATTAACTTTATTAGATTTTAGATGCTCCAATCCGATATTGTTAACTTAATTGTCAATCAACCAATGGCATCTATCTATTCTTTACCATGATCAATTGTCAGTAATTTTGTTAGAGGCATTATTTTTATTTGAATGCCGTTTGACACTCTATAGTTGCCTTTATCATACACCTTGGACAGAATGTTATTGATTAACCTCAGGTGACAGTTTCTGTTGTACTTGTTGTAGCTGACAGCTCTCTCTCTCTCTCTCTCTCTCTCTCTCTCTCTCTCTCTCTCTCTCTCTCTCTCTCTCTCTCTCTCTCTCAATGTTCTTTGTTGTGTGAATTTTCCAGGTGGTGGGAGATGACCTGACTGTCACCAACCCACGCAGAATAGAGCGTGCCCTGGAGGAAAAGGCTTGCAACTGTCTGCTTCTCAAAGTCAATCAGATTGGCTCTGTGACTGAGTCTATCAAGGCGTGAGTTGAAACCAAGCTTTTTCTGTGTTCTTGTGTGTGCGTGCGTGTGCATATACGTGAGATAAGATAAGAACTTAATTGATCCCGCAAGTCGCCAAAGGCAGCATAACAGCGTAAGATACAGTTACAGGGTAAGAAAAGTACACTTCATGCATGCATAATGCAGGACAAAAATAAATAATAAGAGTGCACACAATAACCATATCAGATAGTGTCCTGTAATTAACTGGTCTACTAGTCTATTGTGTGGTGTAAGTGTGATAATGATGTAAGTTGCACTATGACTTATACCAGGGGTTCTCAACCTGGGGTTCGCGACCCCAAAAACGTTGAGAACCCCTGACTTATACTATGAGTATAATTATTGCAATGCTCTCAGGTGTAAGCTGGCTCAGGAGAATGGATGGGGGGTGATGGTGAGTCATCGCTCAGGAGAGACAGAGGACACTTTCATTGCCGACCTGGTGGTGGGCCTCTGTACTGGACAGGTAGCGTGCCGTCAACATCACACAACATCATACAGACAGATGCAGTATTTTGTGCACACTAAATAGAACACAAATACACATACACAATACATATGTGTTTGGGCTGGGCACAACTTCTGCAACTCCAGTGCCCTTTGCGTGCCAGGGATGATGATGGCACTGTAAAACCTGCACGCACTCTATTAGGACAAAAATAGTCTAGTACATTTCTATACTCAGATCAGATTAATAGTTAATATCTATGTGCAGAGTTCTTAGGGGTCAAAACACCTGTAGACCGACTAGGTCTTCATCAGGCAAATGATTTGCCTGATGAAGACCTATTTGGTCGAAACGTTGCAATTTGTTTCCTTAAAATAAAGTAAGTCTCGGAGCTCTACAAACTGGTGTGCGGATGTTCTTCCTCTTCCTTGATGTTTTGCCTTGATGCCTGACATCCAGCACATGGCCTGAATATAGGCCAGGTGCACACAATCTTCTCTGTGATTTATTCTACTATTGTCTTGTAGTCACTGTAAGTCCCTAAAATATGTAAAATGTTATCATTGTTTTACTCTCTTGAAGTCCTGATTATATTATATAAATACTAATCATAGTCATCCAGCATGCAATGTAAAATGTATCAATATATTATTCCCTTATTTGTTGCATTTTTTGGATGCCACTCACTTCAGATCAAGACCGGGGCTCCATGTCGATCAGAACGTCTGGCCAAATACAATCAACTCATGAGGTTGGTATTGTTGCCAATGTGCCATGCTGCAATGTACTATAGGCCTATACTGTATGTAGGCAGGTTAGGAGAGTTTTACTCTATGTACCGTAGGCAGGTGAAGACAGTTGTACTGTATGTAAGCAGGTGAGGAGTGTTATACTGCACAAATCGCATACATAATGTCTTGAAAGAATAAGCCATAATGTGACAGAGAGTACCCCTATTGGCCTGAATATAAGACTATGTTTTTTTTCTCCAATGGAAATATCCTAAAAAACGTGGTCGTATTATAATCAGAGTCATCTTATATTCGGGACAATGCGGTATGTTAGACGTGGCATGTTGGTTAACGCTGTTACATTACACCACAGCAAGGTCAAAGATTCAAATCCCACTGGGCGTCGACTGGGAAATGTATCCAAGCCCCCTACCAATTTTCTCCCCAATTCAGTCATTATCAATTTCCCCCATGTTTGTCTCTGTTAATGATGCCAACCCCTACTGTTTAGTCTGGGGAGGGTGTATACTGTATACAACCACATGTCTCCCCCTACACGTGGAGTCGAGTCGCTAGCTGCTTCGTTTCACCCGATAGTGAGAAGTGTCACTGGGAGGACGTGCTGCGTGTGAAGGAGCACACTATCCCTCCCTGGTGAACAGTCGCGCCAACCAACCTGTAGGAGTTGCTAGTGCAGCGACAGATAACCCCCTCCCTAGCAGAATGAGAACGAAAATAAAAGCCTGCAGGGTGCTGAGGCTTCCGGCTTCCCACCCACAGACGCGAGTGCCTAATCTGGGTCACTATATATTCTCTAAATATATTGTTATTTTCATCAAAGAGATTTGGTGTATAACTGTATATTGGAGGGAAATACTGGTGGACCTTCGGAACACCGGTCAACTTAGTAAGTGGTGAATCCACAATGTCTCAGTAAAGATGTGAAGGGTGGAGGGCCAACATTACAGGTTTTATGTCACTTATCTAATTGTACTCATCTTTCCTCCTTTCTTCATTGTTCCCTTGTTTCTTCCTTGTTTTTTCACCGTCCTTCATCCACCTTTCTGTTTATTTTCTGATCATTTTTCTTATTTGTCACATCACACTCCCTCTCAGGATTGAGGAGGAGTTGGGTGACCAGGCGCGCTTTGCTGGGCACAACTTCCGCAACCCCAGTGCCCTTTGAGTGCCAGGGCTGGTGGCAGGGACAAGCACACGCACACACGCACGCACGCATGCGCGCGCGCACACGCACACACACACACACACACACACACACACACCACATCATGAGATCCTCACAGACAGATCTACGAATCTCAAAAACTGCTCTAAGAACACTAAACTATCGTAAATCACATTAAGATAAATTACTTTTAAAATCACAGAAATGCTCTCACAGCTTGTAGTCGATATACTGAGACTTCGACGGGTCGCTGGACAAACTGGCTACAGCTGATTACAGCAAAACCTGGACACAAATACAGGGGGACAATTGAGTGTTTCTCCTCACTGCACACACCAGCACTTTCCTCTTTCCACTGTTCAAGTCCTTTTCTCTCTCTCTCTCCCTTCGCTGATTCGCCTTCCGTCTCTGTGTGACTCTTCAGATTTTTCTTTGTGTCCTACTGTTCTGCTCTCTTTGTCCTCTTCTCTTGCTCCATGTGGGAAACCCCCCCAGTAGCTAGTCACTGCAGGACTATATCTGTTGCTACTTCAGTCCAAGGTTTAAAAATGTCAAAACGTCAATAAAGAAATGGAATTCTTAAATTCAAAACATAATTGCATGTGTATTTCTTCTGCTGAAAATGATCACTCAAATCAATCAAATCAATCAATCAATCAATCAATCAAAATCATTCAAGCCTTTATGTAAATCCAGTTATGCGATTTGTGGTGGAATTAAAAGGATTGACCTCACCACTACCCTCAGACAGATTATCCTGTGGCATGTTGGCATTAAGTATTGTAATTATTATAATAATGCTCCCAATAATCATATCCATCTAGGATACACTGAGCAACAGATGATGTCCTCTGGTGTTAGAACGGTGATTATAGCTTTCTCTTTTATGACGACCATGCAGTCTTATGCAAACTGCAAAGGTTTTGGGCCTAAATGTCATTTAGATAGCATGTTATTTAGACAGACTATAGTTTATATAGTTTCAATGTACAGATTGTTATATCTTTTTGAAAAATGAGCATGGTTGCTATGTTCACCTGTTCACCCGGGTGTGATTTCATTACGTCAGAAATGATTTCATTACGTCAGACAGGCTAAGACCTTACACCACTCAGTTCACACGGGTGTGATTTTTCCTATAGGCACTACAATGTCTATGCATTTTATATGTGTTTACCTTTCTTACGTTAAATCGCTCTGGATTAAAGGACCACTTCACCACTTTTCAACCTATCTTCATATAATACCGGTAGGTCCTCACTAATAATCATGATAAAATGGCACGATTTTTTTCTACTCAGTCTGTGTCTCATAGGAGAGCTGTGGGCAGTTTAGAAACCGTCCTCCAGTGACATCATCATTAGGCAGATATTTTTTAAACAAGATTTATTTTTACAAAAATGTTTAGATTTTCATTATCGTGAGAACGATGGCTTCCATTTTCGCATTGCAACTTTTCAGGACTAGAAAGCCTGCAGTTTCTATTAGCTTGTATTCCCCATCGATGATGTCACTGGAGGACGGTTTCTGAACTGCCCACAGCCCTCCTATGAGACACAGACCGAGTAGATTATTTTTTTCATGATTATTAGTGAGGACCTATTATATGAAGATAGGTTGAAAAGTGGGGAAGTGGTCCTTTAAGAGCGAGAGCGTATATGCTAAATGCCTAATTTGTAATATAATTATTATTATTATTATTATTATTATTGTTGTTGTTTATCTCATTGCATGGCACACAGTTGAGAAGGGTCTGTATACAATAATTTCACTGCCTGCAATGTTGCCAAAGCAGTATAGCCTACAAGCCTTTAACTGGTATAGCCTATGCAAATTGATTGATTGAATAGTAATACTTGTATTAACAGTTTGGACAGGCACACATGGAAGTACAGTACAATACATGCTAAAAAGGATGAAACCAGAAAAGCCTTTCGGGCCAGCTTGTTTCCATTTTAAGTTTTCTGACTCAATTCATCGAAAGGTAGGCTATGTAAAATCAATTGATGGGATGGGAGCCAAGAGCTGCCTTTTGGAGGTAAAGGTAACAGGTACCCTATGCACCGTATGCTGCACGTAGCAAGCGTGGCAGCAGAGGGAGCACGAGCCGTGCTCGTGGTGTATGAATGACTCGAGAGAAGGAAGGTAGACGCGCAGGCGCCGTGCGCCGATCTTCACCACCACCGTTGCCATGGTTACTACACAATAGGAGCCGGGACAGGGGGCTGTGTGAAGGGGGGGAGAGAGAGAGAGAGAGAGAGAGAGAGGGGAGGGGGGGTTGCAGACCCGCTTGACTGGACACACCGCTGCAAAAGCTTTTCTCAGACTGACTCAAGTGTAGGCTACTAGTGGCCTCGTCTGGAGAGAGACAGACAGACAGACAGACAGACAGACAGACAGACAGACAGACAGACAGGACGTTTTAGGTAACGTCAGACCTGCACACGGACAGGACAGATGCTAGAAAGAGGGGTTGTGTATTCATATATTAAGGTTTAGGCTACAGATTTTTTAACCCCAAAATGAATTTCGGACTTTAGGATGGTTTAGTCACCATCAGTCTCGCATGATTAATTATTAGATTGCATTTTGTATCCCTATCGCCAATTACATTTAATTAAGCTATGACTTTATATTAGGGCAATATTGTAGAACAAAGAAGGACTAGTCTGTGTACGACTCTTTTATAATGGTTCATCATCACGAGAAAATATCATATTCATAGCCCAAATATCTGGCCTAACAGACAGGCAGGCAGAACCTTCCCCAGCAGCTAGCTTAAGGTGACTCTGGAGGGAGAAGGGAGGCCTGGCCAACGCAATAGAAAGAAAAAGCCCTTCTCTCTGAGTCTCTGGTCCCCTCCCTCTTCAGAGTTGTGGCCCTCTCTCTGCACCTCCTTCTCCCTAGCTCCCCCCCCCCCTCTCTCTCCCCGAGCTCCCCCCTTTCCTTTCCTTATGCAAATCACGCCCTCTCCTCGCTCTCTTTCTCTCACCCGACGTGCATCCCTCGATCCCTCCTCTCCTCGCTGCTCGCCCCTCCGTTAAAATCGCGAGTGACTGTACCGAAGGAGGGAGGCGGAAAAAAGTGCAAGTCGTCTTCGCTCTTTCGGGTAGGAAGGGACGGGGGGAGTGGGGAACAAGGAAAGGGGCGAAGGGGGTGGGGAAGAGGCGAGCGTACGCATCAATTTGTACAGTCTCTCCACTGGCACCCCGTTTTCCTTCCCTCTGCAACGACATAAAACAGAATTCTTCTGCATTATATTGTGCGGAGGAACCGTTACAATGTGACCAGCAGCACCGGGCTCTTGTTTACAGAAGCGTGCGCTGCTTCGCTGTGTGTGTGAGTGTGAGTGTGTGTGTGTGTGTGTGCTTGTGTGTGTCAACGTGCAATATAAAAGGAAAAACAAGAGGAAAAGGGGGGAGAATGAGAGAGAGGGGGACACGCATCGCTGGATATTATAGGTAAGGAGAAGGGGGAAAATGGATGCGAAGTCTGAATTTGAAGGAAATTGAAGCTATTCCTTTTGGGCCACGTTTTGTGTCTCCCTCCCCTTTCTTTCTTTGTGCGTTAATGATCATGCCCGTGCGTTATGGCTAATTTATAAGCTCCCGGTAAATTAACGTTAATGATGTAAATGAAATGCCCAAGGCGCACTTTAAACATTACAAACCGAGAAAAGGGGGAACCGAGCCGGTGCCGAAATGCCATTCGCCATTCTATACCAGCATTCGGGGTTTTTTTTAGACGTGGAATTTTATCCAGAAGAAAACTGTGTGCTGTGCTGTGCTGGCATCCATTCTGACCGACAACATATATGTATGTGCTGCTCAACATGGTTCGCCTGTCTCGTCCTAGGTGGCAGCAGTCTCTGGCATGCTATAGAACAGCTTCTAGCCAGTTTCCCCTGCATGTGTATCAATAACATTCGCAGGAAGAAAGGGAAGAAAGAGTGGTTGCAGTGCCTTGCTGCTTGCCTCGTCGGTCGGTGATGTAAGCAGTGCAACTGCATGCTGCTTTGCATCACATGCAGTAGTCGATTTGTTTATAATGCATGGACCCTGTGCGTGTACGTGTACGTGCGTGCGTATTAGAGAGAGAGAGAGAGGCCAGTGCTGATATACTGTTGCATGGTATTGCTGTGTTTGCGTTCTATTTGTTTATAGCATCCAGAGACCAGCCTGTGGACCCATAGACTAATAGCTGCCACCTGTAACTAACATTCACTTTCTATGCAGCAGGTCATTCGGCAACATATTTCACTGCATATTAGGCTTATAATTTAGGTTGGCCATATATCAACAATAGACCCTTACATTAGTTAGGCATTTATAGCCTATTGATGCTTTCAAATTACTCATTGAGTCAAAACAGAGCCGTGCAATCAATGTGTCAGTCAATGTGCTTGTTAAGTATAGCAGTTCATTTTCATTTTCACTCTTTGAGGAATGGCCTTAAGCAAGGAGCCATACTTATCTTTATTGCATGACTGACAATAAATATATATATGCGTCCATTGTATCTCTCAAGAAGTGTGCACTTGTGTGTGATGTGTATAGGCTACATAAATCTCTATATATGTACTCTAAATGGGAATGGTCAGTGCACCATGTATTGTACAGGCATGTCAGGTGATCGTAGCAGCTTGTCTGGACTGTAGATTGTACTATTGTGATTGATTGAATCAGTCACTGCAGCATGCACTAATAATTAATGCATGGCCATGTGTAGTAGAGCTGCCACAGGATTCACTAGCTGTACCTGCTATGAATCACACACACACACACACACACACACACACACACACACACACACACACACACACACACACACACACACACACACACACACACACACACACACGTACACACACGCACTGTAGCTATTTACTGCCTGCCTGGTGAAGCATGCATGTTCGTTCGCTGCCCTAACTGTTCGGCTAAATATATATTTTATTTCACCCATTGTAAGAGCACTATTTATAGCCTCATTTAATATGCATGAGTCCAATTTATTTCCACCATAGTGGTACATGAATGCATGGATTAAAATGGGCCTTTGTAGTGGCTTACCTATCAGGGCACACCCATGTGGATATAAGGATGTGTGTTCTAATGACATGGCGGAGGCTGGCTGTTTGGAGCGAGCAGCACTCGGCCTGTGTGATTCCGCTTGGTCATAACCAGGTCATGTGGGTTAACCACAAGTGGCTGCGGGTTTTGGACTACCGTGGCGGAGGTATACTAGAGGGAAAAGGGGGCTCTGCTTGGGTCGTGATATTTACAGAACAATTTCTTGAGGTTGATTATTAGTCTCCTGCAGACAGCCATGCTAAAAGAAGAGTGATTTCCTCATCAATATGTTTTTTGTTGTTGTTTTTTGAGGGGCGCTAGCCTACGTCATAGGCCAACCAAGTCTAATTATAAATTCTCCATCCCCAGCCAAGTCTATGGACTTTAATGTTCATAGATGAGCAGTAAATGACAATGTAAGACGTCATCTGGCTGATGCCTCGCTGCGCCCCTCACTTCACACGAGTGTGATTTTTAATCACACACACAGAGTACACTAGAATAAAAGAGAAATGTTATTGTCCCATGTCCACATGTGGAAATGTATCTTTGGCTTTAGTGTGGTACAGACACTCACGGATGAATACAGTGAAGTCACAACAATTCAGCACCACACCATTACAATAGCATAACAGTAATCCATAACAGAGCTTGCAGTGCCTACCCCAGTTCACATCCGAGCCCAAACTAAATGACACACATACGCACATGTCCCGAACCCACAGTGCATTCTGCTGGCCATGGCCATAGGTCATTTGGGTTAACCACATGTGACTGTGGGTTTGAGTTGCTGTGAAGGTGGATGGAGGTACGGGAAATCTTTATTTTTCCCTTTTTTACATCATTTGTCTTAGCTAAGAGAGTAGAGTAGTGACGGGGTCACGGTGGCACAGTCGGTAGTGCTGTCGCCTCACAGCTAGAAGATCCTGGGTTCGATACCCGCTGGGGGCGTGCTCCCCCCAACCCTCATCAGTGCCCATACCCGAGGCGGGGTTGGCGAAAGGGCCCCTCTGTGTGGAGCTTGCATGTTCGCCCTGTGTCCCCTAGGGTACCTACCCCAGGGCCTAGGGTAGGTACCCTCACAAAAACATGCAGTGATCCTGGTCTCTAAACTACCTCCCCCTGGCCAGCCGGGGCGCCTGATGGAAGGGAAAGGAACTGCTCGGAATAACGTGTTCCTTCCACGCGCCACGTCCGGCCGGGGAACCTCTCCCCTGTCAGGTGAAAAGAAGCAGCTTGGACTCCTCATGCATAGAAGGAAGCATGAGGTCAGTCCGCTGCCCCCCCAGGTTGGCAGAGGAAGTGCAGCGCCCAGGATTACATTAGATAATTGACACTGGGTGAAAAAATGGGTTACAAAATCGTGGGATAAAAAATTAAGAGAAAATAAAGAGTAGAGTAGTGACAGGCAGCAATGGTCCAGCCAGTATCCGGAATCGAGCCAGTGACTCGCTGTCAAGCATTAGAGCCCATGTGGTTCGCACCCTAATCATTCGGATATCGGGTTGCCCCTGGATGGATATTTAACCACATAAACCCTATACATCTTTGAATGGAGTCCCCCAGGGATCTATATTAGGCCCCCACCTTTTTTCCTTCTTCACAAATATATTTGCCGGACATAGCCAATCTACAAGCTCACAATGTACTGCATGTGGTCAAGCCTTTTGTTATACTATACTGGTATATTGGAGTGTAAAAAATGTTGTAGGCCTACATTTTAACACCCAAACATATGCTTTAATATTGAAGCCGTTTGTTTCTTTTTTATTTCGTTTTTGAGTGGCTTCATTCCACTCGCCTTCATATTTATACTTTATTGACACAGAATAGTTAAGCTTATAATGCTATTCCAAGGAGGAAGGCTATAGGGAGATTGGGTCTCAGAACAGCAAGGCATAATTCTGGTTGTGGATTACAAACATTATTGATGGACCCATGAAGCAATTAATGTATATCACTATTATTGAGTGGTGCAAACCACTCCAACAACTGGCTTTGTACCCGTGTTTGTTCGTATCAAAAAAACGAGCATGGTTGCTATGGTTAGTATGTGACGTCACTGACATCACAGATATCACGTCAGAGTGAATCAATCTCTATATACCTTAACTATAACAATAAATGTGTAGTTGCACCACTCAGTTCACACGGGTGTGATTTTATTATTAACATTCAGCAAAAATAGCAGATCTGCAAGCTCACACTGCATTGCAATGTGACACTATTGTGAGCGTGTAATAGTATATCAAGTATTTTCAGCTAAGAGATTTGGTGTAGACTCTAGTCTACACTGTAGAGGGACAAAAGGACTGGACCTCCCATAGAGCCCCTGGGCAAACCCGCTCTTAAATTTAGGATTTAAGTTGTTCAACTCACTTGGAAAAGAACATTGACTTCTATGTGGGACACCCATGTAGTTAAATATTGTGCAATTTTGTCTTATGTTTGTTTGTTTGTTTTTGTTGCAGGTTTTTAGTAAATGACATGAGCTAACTCTCAGCCTGCACAAAACGACACAAAACCAGTTCACTCCCCTCAATGGCATGTGTTAAAGAATGGACGATATAACGGAGCAACGATGAAAACGCGAACACACAAAGAATCGGTAAGCGCCAAACCCACGTCATTCTTCTGTAGTGACGTCAGTTATTTTTCTCTGCCTTTTGTTGTCATGAAGAAAGTACAATTGTGAGATTAAGTAAGGTTAGGTTACTTGAATTAATTAAGAAATGTGTGTTTGTCTTTGCCATAGTTACACGTTTTTGCACCTCCACAAATGAATTTGTGTATTTTCTTATTGTACATACTAATTGCTTCTTAGCAGTATCTGTGTACCTATTGTCCTTTCCAGCAAATAAGGCAATAGGCCTATGCTATTTTATGTTGTGACAGAATTTCACAAATGCTGAAGCTACCTGTGATTGTATAATAATAAACATAATTTATATAGCACCTTTCATACATAAATACATCTCAAAGTGCTAAAATATATATTCAAGAAAATATTGAGAAGAGACAGATGGCATGTTTATCATTATTTACCCTCCTCTCTTTGCCTCTTCTCTGTGTCCTTTCACGCATCTCCCCTCCCCCTTCTTCTCCACTACTTCTTGCCTTCTATTTTTGGTCTATCATCCACCCCTCAACCAACTTCTCGACATTAAAATATTACGCTTTCACCACAACCAATCATGCGTGGTGTTGCATTTTTGTCTCCTATATAATTTCCTAACTCCTCTCACCCTATACGATGTTATGTTTCACCATCTCCCGCTCTCGCCCTCAACTGTCTGCTCCTTTTCCCTCCGCCCGCTGTTGGTGTTTCAGATGCCCATGCGCAGTGGGCGCAGGCGGGGGGGCAGCGAGGAGAGAAGGGGCAGGCGCCCACACACCAGCCCCACTCGACCCGAACGCAACGACAGGCAGCCGGTTAGAGTCTTGATTTTGCTCTTTGTCCCTTCTTTCTTGTTTTGTTGTGGTGGTGGAGTGACTTCACAGGCAATGTGCTTGTGCGCGTGCGTGCGTGCGCGCGCGTGTGTGTGTGTGTGTGTGTGTGTGTGTGTGTGTGTGTGCGTGCGTGCGTGCGTGCGTGCCTGAAAGAGAGGTAGACAAGAAGAAACTGTCATTTTGTATCAGTCCAAATCATAATGAGTGTGTGTGCACGTGTGTGTGTGCGTGTGTGAGTGTGTGTGTGTGTGTGTGTGTGTGTGTGTGTGTGTGTGTGTGTGTGTGTGTGTGTGTGTGTGTGTGTGTGTGTGTGTGTGTGTGTGTGTGTGTGTGTGTGTTCTCAGTATATGAGTCATCACCATGATTGCCACAGACGTACCCTTGTTCTGCCAGCGTTGTTTGCTGGTGTATGTTTCAGCTTAACACATAGAACACTTTGAAGTTTTTTGTTTGGATTTGTTGTTGCATGTGTGTGTGTGCTTTGTGCACGTACGTGTGTTTGTGAATCTTTGTTCTAAAAACAGATGTGACTATTATGCACCACAGCACCACAATGACATTAAAACTTGTGTTTTTTATTTTCGTCAGCAGAGAAGCACTGGGGAGGAATTGACAGGAAATCGCTTCAATCGCAGATCACAAGGCCATGATTCATCTGAGAGTGAGGGGGAGCCAATTGTATCACCTCCAAAGAGGCAAAAAGTTCAGGTAATGCTACATTTCATTAACCTCTGATATAAGAACCACATTTTAAGCGTTGCTCGGTGCTCATAATCAAGGAGGCAGCTTCCCAGGTTGTAACAGTTTGACAGAAAAGTCACTCTTATCCAGAGTGACCAGATGTGACTTCAGTGTCCTGCCCAAGGACATAGTCAGTGTTAATACAAAGGTTGTTTGTTGCTGGCACCAAACCTGTAATCTTTTAGTTATGGGCGACTCTGAGTCTAACCCACACATGGGCAACTGGCGGCCCGGGGCCACATGCGGCCCCCACCATCACCTAATGCGGCCCTCATGTTAATATCTGAACATTGATATATTATTGATTTCCAGCTAATTACTAGTATTAAAATGTATTTTTTTATGTCCAATGTATTTGTATTTAGTTCATAACTGAATGCATTTTAAATTAAATACAAAGGTTACTTTTCAGGATTCCAATTTAAATATAGCAAAAATAGCTGATCTACAAGCTCGAAACGCGTCGCACTGCAGCGCGTTTTGAGCTTATAGATCAGCTATTTTTGCTATAACAGTATAGTATGCAATGAGGCCCTCTGGAGTGAGGGTGGAAATATATAGTGGCCCTCTCCATGGTCAAAGTTGCCCACCCATGCTCTAACCAGTAACCACAGGGTCACTTATAGGTATTTAATTCACGCAGAAAGTCAATATGTTACCTCTATGTAATGTCTAGGCTATACTTTACATGTTGTCTACTAATGACGTTCTGGGGTTTTCTCATCAGGATTCAGCCTCTACCCCAAACCCTCCAACATCAACTCTCTCCACCGACAGTTCGGCTCCTTCTACGGTCCCGCCTCCAACCTCAGTCACCAGCCAGTCCCGAGAGAGTGACAATGAAGATGGCCAGTCCCAGGGTAGCAGGAGTTCGGTTGTAGGGAGCTTGGCAAATAGCAGCAGCAGTCTCAGTAGTGGGCGTGACATAGACCAGGACAATCGCTCCTCGTCCCCGAGTCTCTCCGCCTCCCCTCTGGGCAGCTTGGACTCTGACTCTGATGGTCCCGACTCGCCAAAGCATGGAGAGAGGGAACGACAGAAAGGGAAAGAGGGCGGGGCAGGGAAGTCGGCGGGAGAGGACAGGAGAGCTGGCAGAGAGGCAAGAGGGGAGGAGCCCTGCGGAGACGGAGAAAAGAGGGATGGGGAGGGACGAATGGAGGACTGTCCGTCTCTCAAGCCCTCCTCCACCCCCTGCTCTTCCACCACTCTCACTCCCTCTCTCCGAGGCGGATTGGGAGATTCTGCAAACGACAGCAATAGCGGGAGGAAGTCATATTTCTCCTTGGACTCCAAATTGGTGTGCAAGGTGGAGTATGGTGGCCCGGACAATGTGCACGGCGGCAGCCGAATGAATCCCAAAGCCAACACGCAGTGCGTGACCAAGACAACCATCTCTGGGGGAGACTATCCCCACGGCAACCCCAGCATTTCCCACCCTCTGCCCCCTCCACCCCTACCACCCCCACCTGCCCTGAAGCCCCTGGAGCTGGGAGGGCCCAACCTGTCCGCCGAGGTAAAGATAGAGAGGGAAAAGCTGGAGAAGGGAGACAAGCTCATGGATAAGGCCCAGTCTACCCCTCCTTCCCTGTTACCACAGACCAGTCCCCAAGCCCAACCCCAGTCCCACTCCCAGTCCCAACCCCAGCCCTCCCACCCGCACCACTACAGCCCCGCCGCTGGCTGGCAGGGTGGCACGGCGACCGGTTGCCAGGGGAGCTGGGGCTATACCCGCTACCCTGGCAACCACCACCCGCACCAGCCCCCGGTGCAGCAGCAGCAGCTCCCCTCCGTTTACAACCCTCCATCCTCTCGCCACTCCTCCTCCCAACCCTCTTACCTCCCCCACCCTCACCCTCACCCCCACAGGGAGTACCAGCCCAGGTACACCGGTGGGGGAGGGGACAGAGAGAGGGGGGCTGCAGGAGAGAGGGAGAGGGGAGTGAGGGGGGAGTGTGGGGGCAGGGAGATCAATAGGGAGTTCTCAGCTCCCTTGGGCAATAGTGGCAACAATAGCAGCGGGGGTAATAATAATAACAATAATAATAGCACTTGTGGCGGTATGGGCGGGCCCAACAACGTTCAGAGCCGGGAGTTTGGGGGCCTGTCGGTGGGTCAGAACCGGGAGTTCCCAGGTTCTGGGAGAGACGGGCCTAACATGGGTCCAGGAGGAAGAGACTTTGGTCCAGCTTTCAGAGAGAGAGAGAGGGAGAGGGAGAGGGAAAGGGACCAGAGGGAGAGAGAGAGAGAAAGAGAGAGGGAAAGAGATAGAGAAAGAGAGAGGGATGGAGGCAGAGAATTCCCTCTACCAAATCAAAACCAGAACAGAGACTTTAGTGGGCCCAATGGAGCTGGAGCTGGGCATCCTAGAGATAAAGAGGGGGGCAGATGGGGTGAGTTTGGGGGGCAGACAAGAGAGGTGGGAGGCAACAATAACCCTAACAACAACCCTGGACCCCAGGGGAACCAATCTAGCTCAACCAGTGGGCTACCCGCCGCCCCAATGCTGAACCGGGACCCTCCAGCATCACCCCAAAATAACTCCGGCCACCCTCCTCACTCCTCCATGCCACCTCACCCCCATCCACATCCGCCAAACTCGTCCGGCCGAGACTACCCTCCCTCCATGGACCAAGGACAAACCCCGCCTTCTGGGGCAGACCACTTTCATAGGGAGTACCCCCCTCCTGCTGGAGGGAAAGAGTTCCCCCCCACTGGCACACAGCCCTCTACCGGGCCAAATCGAGAATTTATCAACTCTCCTGGGGTGACCCCGAACCATGGACGAGAGTACTCGGGGCCCGGGGGGCCTCAGCACCCTCACCCGCCCCACCCTCATTACCAGGCAGGGCCCAGGGACAGAGACAGGGAGAGGGACTCTAACTTGCGAGAGCCTGCGCTTTACCAAAACCGTGGTGGTGGTGGCCCCAATCAGCCCCCTGCCCTCTCTCCCTCTTCCTCCTCTTCCTCCTCCTCCTCTGCCCATCATGGACATCCTCCAAACGCTCCATATCCCCCTCCTCCACCTCCGCCCCCTTTACCCCAGACCTCCCATGCCCAGCCACCTCCGTCGGGCATGATGGGACCCAATCACACGCGTCCTCCACATTTCCAATCCTCCAATCAGACTCCTCCGACACCCCTCTCTCCGCTGCCCAGCCCCTCCACCAACCAGATGGGGAGTTTCTCCAATTTTCCTCCCGGCTCCTCCTCCTCCTCCTCCTCTTCCTCCTCTGGGCCCAACATGCCACTTCCTGGTCCGGGTGTGTCGTCCACCTGTTCACCCGGCTGCCGCCCTCCCCCCTTCCATGGCACTTTGAGCAGCCACCCTCCGTTCGGTGGACCCTACCACTCCAATGGGAGTGGCGGGGGCTCTAACGTGGCCACCGGCAGCAATAGCAGCAACAACAACATGCCCAACATCACCAATAGCGGCTCACAGTCGCTCTCGCCTCAGAACGCCTCCAAGGGACCTCCCCCGCCTCTTAGTAACCACAGCAACAACAGCAGCAGCAGCAACAACAATGGCACCTCCACCCCAGTTTCTAGTTCTTCCCTTCCTGGAGACGGGCACTCTGATCCGTCGACAGGTCCCCTTATCCCGACTGTCATCAAGGAGGAGCCAATTGAGGAGCGGGAGGAGAGCGAAAGTCCGCCTCCAGTGTTGAGAAGCCCCTCCCCTGAGCCCAAGCCGGTGGATATTCCAATTCATGCCAGCCAATCAGCACGGTAATAAAACAGGATCCCAATTAAGATCATCCTAATTCTGTCTGTCAGTATGGTCACTATAGTCCATGTTTGCATTTGTCGTTAAATCTGTAATTACCTATGATAGAGATTATGATAATCATGGTAGTGATAAAGGCAAATGTGCACGTGGTGAGAGAATGATCTTTCTATTATCTGTTTCATCCTTCATTTTAAACTAAACTGTTACATGCCAGTCTAGTGTTGATTGCTAATGGTTACTGTGTGTGTGTGTGTGTGTGTGTGTGTGTGTGTGCGTGCGTGCGTGCGTGCGTGCGTGCGTGCACTGTCTCCAGGTTTCACAGGGTTCTCGATCGAGGCAGTGGTAATTCCTGCGCCCGCAGTGACGTCCTCTTCGTCCCGCTGGATGGCTCCAAGCTGTGGAAGAAGAGGAACGAGATGATCGAGAGGGCTCGCCGGGAGGTGGAGCAGAGGGCGAGAGACCTGCGAGAGAAAGAGAGGGAACGAGAGAGGGAGAGAGAGAGAGAAAGAGAGCTGGAGAGGCATCTACAGGTTAGGATGTGTGGGGTCTCAGTTGTTTGATTGCTATTCTATTAGAGGAGCAAAAGGAAGTGATCTCTCCATAACATTTGCTATTATGATGAATCAGATTATAGATTCAAGACTTTATTTTGTCAAGCTCATGTTCGCGTGGCAGACTCCCTCCGCCAGTAGTGTCCAACTATAGTACAAGATATAATGCAATATAATAAGTGAGGTAATAAATAAAGTTAATACAAGTAAGGTACTACTAGTAGTAATCAGTAATACAGCAATTAATAAAGTGTGGTTTACCTAATAAGTGTGTTTCATCAGGGTCATACTGTAGTTTCAAAGTCCAGGGTTCTTTGAGGGAGTTTGTGTGCGTCCCCAGCCAAATAAGTGATTTAATTTCACTATTATTCAGTCAACATAAACATCTATCTATAAATGCACCAAGTCTCTGTGTGTGTGCACGTCTGCAATCCACGTAACTCGAGAACCGTTCGCCCTACCAACTTCAAATTCGACACATGCGTATCACACCACCACATGGGGTGCAGTGCCCAGCCTTGAGTCAGTTGGACCCACGGTTGTCCAGAACCGCCACAAAAGGCCTCTGCCCAGGTTCTGGACAGGGCCCAAATTAGCCAATTGATCACACCTGATCACCCCTAGATCTCCATATATGGAGCTGGCCTGTTCTGACATCGCAATGATGTTCTGACATCTGCATAGACTCCATATTTGGGCAACCTGACAAAGAACTCCATATATGGACATAATAACTGGGTGGGGCATGCATTTCCAACTTGCATCGTTCCAAGTAGGCCAGTGCCCAATGGGCACTGCTTTAGTTTGAATTAATTGGGTATGTCAGTAACTCAGTATCACCATTGTGAATCTAATTCTACAATTATGTCATTTTGACAATTTGATTTAATTAAATTTAAACCACTATTCATATCACGGGCAGAATTATTTGAAATGGGGGTCCTTGACATAATGAAAGTCAGTTTGTGGTTCTGTGACATGAATTTTGAAAACCCCTTAAACTACTGATTTGCATCTTTTTGGTTGTGTATTCTTTTGATAGAGTTTTGAAATGCCGTGAGGTGTAAAGCGAGATAATGATGATGTTCCTTCATTTCTCTGCTTCTCTGCAGCAGCAGAAAGATGCCAACAACAACGCGGCTGTTGCTGCACGACACGGCTCCTCTCTCTTCTTCCCCTCCTCGTCCTCCATCATCCTGGACCCTTCATCCTCCCCCGGCTGCCCCAACTCAGCCTCCCACCCTCAGGCTCACCAGCACCACCCATCTCACCCGCATCATGCCCACCTCCACCCCTCGCACCAACTCCACCCCTCCCTTTCTCACTCCATCCCTCATTCCCTCCTGATCCCATCCATGGGAGGGTCAATGGTTGGCGGCCACCAAGGGGCCCTGGGAATTGGCATAGGTGGTCCGTATCTTGGCCCAGACACGCCGGCGCTGAGGACCCTGAGTGAATACGCTCGCCCCCACGCCATGTCCCCCCTTGGGCTGGCTCGCGCCCAGGCACACCACCCCCATATGCACCACGGACACCCCCATGTTCATCCCTCCTTCTTCATGCCTCAATTCCAGAACCATGCAATGGCACACCCGCACCACATCCCCACTGATGCTGCCACAGCGGCGGCCATCTTGGGCTTCTTATATGGGGGAAGCCTAGAAGGTGGCCCGGGAGTAGCGAACCACGCGGGGGGCCATGGGCATGGCGGTATGGGTGGCATGGGGCTAGGAGGAATGGGGTTTCCGCACGCAATGGCAGCCCACCGAGATCGCATGAAGCCGGGGTTTGAGTTTAAGAGTGAGGAGAGGGTGTACCCGCCAATGTCTGACCCCAACGCACTCGCCCTCGCCCACGCCCACTCCCACTCGCACGCCCATGCTCACGCCCATGCTCACGCCCATGCCCACGCGCACTCCCAGCTCCTCGGGGGAGGTGCAGCAGGAGCCGGCGAGGTGGCGGTCTACGGCACACCCCCTCCCCAGGCCCCGCCAGGGCCGCCTCCACACCTCCAGAACCCGGCGATGGCCCCCGTGACACGTCCCCCCAACCCCGCTCCCCCTCAGTCCCTCCCTAACCCTCCGCCCACCTCCCTTATCCCTCCCTCGTTGCCCTCTCATCCTGCGTCTGCTCCGCCAGCGGCTGGCGCCCCGCCGCCTCCGGCAGGCCCCGCCTCTGCTCCCCCGGCTGCACCTCCTCCACCTCCCGCCCAGGCCCCCTCTAACCCTGCATCGTCCCTCCACCACGCTTCTTTTCCCAGCTCCGTAACCTCTCAGCCGGCTCCACCGGCCCCCGCCGCGACCACTCCCTCTGAAAGCTACCCCTCCGCTGCCCGCTCGCCTGCCTCCAGCGACAGAGAGAGGAGCGGGGAGAGAGAGCGGGACCGGGAGAGAGACAGAGTGAATTTGCCAACTGCTGCAGACAGAGAGCGGGAGAGAGAGAGGGAGAGAGAACGAGGGGGAAGTGCCGGAGGCGGAGGGGCGAGTGGAGGAGGTGGTGGAACAGGAGGAGGAGGAGGAGGCGGAGCAGGAGGTGGAGGGGAGAATCTGGGTCGCCTTCAAATGTTAAATGTGACGCCTCATCATCACCAGCACTCACACATCCACTCCCACCTACACCTGCACCAGCAAGACACAGGTACCCACTGCTGCTATCTCGCATGCGCTCTCTGGGACTCTGAACCTTAGGCTTATTATAACCACTCAAGGCCAATACATGCTCCTTCCGACTTCGGGAGAAAAGAAACGTCTGGTTTGGACAGGCTAGTTTGGATAGTCATGACATCTGGGGCTGCACGAGTTCTGAGGAAAGGTTCTGAGACCGATCGTCAGAAGTTCAGAATGACGTCAATTTGTAGTTCTATCACCTCTCTTTCCGAATAACATTTCGGATGTCGGAAGGAGTATGTACTGTATTGGTCTTAACCCATTTAGACCGGGAACCCCTGTACGTAACTCCGGGTACGCCTTGTGAGGTTGTTGCTATGTGCAGTATATAGCAAGGTGCATTTATCATTTTTGAATAGATATGTGAAGTCTTTCAGAAAACAGCCTCAGGTCTAAATGGGTTAATCTGTATTTCAAAAATCGTGAAAAAGCTTGTAGATCTGCTAGAGTTTGTAGATCAGATTTTGTATTGAAAAGTATCACTTATAATGACATGCCAATTTGAAATGTTTAAATTAAATGCAAATTTCTGTAGCTAAGTACTGTACACTACGCACTACGCTACACTCAATAGCAATGTCCAACCAGTGGTTAATATATACTCCTTTACACGACGGTGTCGCTTGCTGACAAGATCAGTTATTTTTGCCAAGCAACACCGTTATACTACATTGTATAAACGGTTTTATCCTCCTTCCTTATACCTGGAATGCTGAGGCACTGCTCTAAATATTTCCTTAAAAAAGTCCAATAACATGGATATTTAAAAAAATATATATATAAAAAATAAAAAATATAAAGCATATTCCTCGACTGTTATTAAATACATCCTGTTTTTGTCTCTTACATCATTGGCCCCCAGCGGCGGGCGGGGTTCACCCCCTGATGGACCCGTTGGCATCGGGGTCTCCTCTGACACGCCTCCCGTACCCAGGGGCCACGCTGGGCACCCCCATCCTGGCCCACCCTCTCACTGACAGCGAAGTCCTCCGGCAGCAGCTCTTCGGTGAGGAGAAGGATCCTCGTCCATGTACTCAATTCAATTTCTTCTACAGATATTATAATAACATAATATTGATGCTCTATACTGACCTGCAAAGGAAAAGAACGGCAGTAAACACCTTGTTTTGGGCTAGTCCACTGAAAATGAGGAGAGGGGGCACAGGAGGAAGGCACTTGGGATTTGCTCAAGGCAGTTATGCTTCATTTATTATTTGTTGTGCTCTGGTGTAAAATCCAAAATACCAGATGACAATGCGTCGCAATGCGGTGCATCGTGAGCTTGCACATCAGCTATTTTCGGGTCACGACATCAGCATGTACGCGACAAAAAATAGTGTATTTACTGTTTGGATTCACATTGCACTGTTTAAACTAACTAAACATTATTCAGGAGATAAACTGAAGTAATTTCCCTCAGTTTCAATACTCCTGCAGTTACTGCCGTTTGTCTTTGCAGGGCAATATGGTGCCCAAAGTTTTTGTAAGACAATTATAGACAATTATAGACTAAAATGACAACGGTGATCATTTTGCTTTGTCCCACCTCCTCTTTTTGTGCTCCTCCACGTGCCTCCTTCCACCCCTTGTGCCTTCCTGTAGGTGCTCCCTTCCGTGACTTGCCCCAGCCGTCCTCTCTGTCTGTTGGTCCCATGTCAGCAGCCCATCAGCTCCAGGCCATGCAGCAGGCCCAGAGCGCTGAGCTGCAGATCCAGAGACTGGCCCTGGAACAGCAGTGGATCCACCATCATCACCACCACTCCCTCACCCAGGACGAGTACTACAGGTATACACTCACTTCACGCAGGGCTCCGGTTACAGATGGAGAACATACGGTATTATCATGAACCTGTATGACATAATGGTAATGTCATGAATTCCAGAATTGAGTTTGTTTGCTTTTCTATAATCTGGATTGAAATTATACATGGGCCTTGAATATTTTTGTTGCAGAAGGGTGTTCCATACTAGCTTTTAGGATTTAAAAAGGCATTTGTCTAAATGCAAATGACTGTTGTATTGTAGTTGGAGCTTTTTGAGAGGGAGAGGTAATTCTTTGTGTGTGTGTTGAAAGCGTTTTTGAATATTTAAAGGGGCATGGAAACGTAGGCCAATTTTGTGGCTTGTTTTCCTGCACAGGTTAAAAACTACAGCAGGGAGAAACATGGCAGGTGCTGATCTTACTACACTGTGATGTAAGCAGCACAGCTGCAGACAATAAAATGTATAATGGCGTTACAAATGGTGTATTAGAATTAGGTGTGCCATTGTGCAAGCATTGACCGTAGTCAATATAAGTCAATGCTTTTCACATTAACGCACCTAAATCTAACATACCCATTGTTAAAGTCTTGCGTAACATCCATTTTAGCAGTCTTTTTGCTGACACCTTTTGTAGCTCTGCCTCCAATTCCCAGAATTCAGTTTGAAACAAAACCACAGAAGTACCGCTCCAATAGGAATGTTTGGGGCTCTAGCTAGGTTATTTTAGGTTACATTTTCAGAATATTTACATTACATTACATAAATAACTACATTTTGGGTCAGATATTCCATGACCAAAAAAAGTGATTTGTGAAGGGAAGAAAAAACATGTTTATGTAGAAACATTCCAAATAAATACCCAAATACCTAATTTATAAAATTGCACAATATTTACTTTTGTATTGACTGCACAGTGTAAAAAGGCCGGCACCTGTCAGGCTGACACCTGTTTTTATCCCTTTGTAGTTTTTAACCTGTACAGGATTAAAATCAGCATAGGGGTCGTTCCCGTTTAACTGAAGTGGAAATCAGATAGTGACGATGAAGGGGCTTGAACCCCAACTGTATATTTAACCACTGCCTGTCCCTTGACACCCATCAGTTGCGAATCTCACATGCTTTTCCCCTTTCACCTTTTAGTCACCTGAAGAAAGAGAGTGACAAGTCCCTGTGAGGGCAGGATGACACCAAAAGGGAAAAAAAACAAAACAAAACAAAAGCACTGCAAACCACAGAAGAAACAAAGACCCCAAATGCATTGTGAATGGACACACATGTTGCGGCTGAATGAAGGAAATGTAATGATTGTGAAGGACTTTACATAAGTAATGGAGGAGTGCAAACATTGGACACAGCCCCTTGCGTTTGCCGTACCATGTTCTTCTGACGAGACCCCGAAACTCTGGCGCTTCCCTCCTGTTATCATGTTCTTGAACTCCAGTCTGTTTTGTATTGTGCTCTGTACAGTATATTAGGTGAGGGCGGGGTGGGGGTGGGGGGCAACAGTGATGAAGTACATTATGTGTAATATACCTTTATGCCAGAAGGAATGTGTACTGTACATGAGTCTCTCTTTTATGTCATTGCATGTAACTAGGCGCTTAATTCTGAACTGGTGGAACTCTCGGTTTCTACTTTTAGTAATTGACCCCCTCTTTTGTATCGGAGGGGCGTTCTATGCGTATGCATGAGACCAGCGATTTTAGTGTTATTATGTTTTACGATCAATAGTATTGTTATTATGATTAATGTTGTCTGTTTGTTGATAATGATATAATTATATATACATATTATTTGTATTATTATTTTTTTACATTTTCATGGTATGGCAAGTCAGTTTTTAGTTTCTTTTTTATTTTCAATTTACCTTGTGAAACGAGATGCAAATGCAAACAATGACGACAACCACAAAAAAAAAATCTCAAAATAAATTATAATCTTTTTTGGTAGTCTCTTGCGTTATCCGTGAGCGCAACACTTTTCACTCACTCTCTCTCTTTCTCTGTCTCTCTCATTCTCTCACATACATCCAGACTTCTTGCTCCCTCTCTTTGTTTTATACAAGTCACTCATGCACAAAGCATATCGAATTCCTCACTCTCCTCCCCCTCCCCCCATTTTTTCTGACTCTCGCCATCGCTCTCTCCCTCCCTCTCTTGGCGAGAGTGTAGCTAATAGGAGACACATGGGATGAGTGCGAGACATGGGAGTGGAGTCGCTCCACTGCACACCAGTCGCCCCGTAGAGCGAGCATTCCATACCGCACTGTAAAACTATAGAGAGGGGAATGAAAAGGAGGAGCTGAGGGAATGTGATTTAGTGGGGCTGTTAACGGCTCATGTATGTGTGTGTTCTGACTGCGACCAATACACCACCCCTTCTTTCTCTAGCACCAGCTGGACTGCTATCAAGAGAATGTGACCTTCATTTTACAGAATTACTTTAGGCATACAGATTAAGGACTGCTTTGTCTGTGCCTAAGGTATAAACTTGCATATTACGGACAGTGTTAAGTCTGAATGTAGAAGTAGCACAAAGTTAAATAATTCATGATCATATTACCTGCTGCCTGCTTGGTGTTCTGTGTTCCTTGTGTAGTATCTGGTGAAGCGGTCAAAATTCCTAGTAGCACAAGCATACAGGTTCAAGGCCGCTTATACACTACTTTAAAGGGAAATGCCAGTCTGGTAGCTGTTTGCAGGCATTGTCTTAATACCTGCTGATCATATCTTGTTGTTCCATGTCCTGTTAAGCTAATGAAGTGGCATACACACCTGTTAGCAGACGACCCATGTGTCTACTGTCTTCTTAATTCAATTAAAACCATCGTCATGCTGATGAACCTCTGACAACAAGCAAGAGTCATCAGAGATTAGATTTAAGATGCCGACAGTGGATTTGAGACATATACTGAATGCATGGTGAAGCTACTGGATGTGGTTTGAGTTCCAGTGGTGGTATGTAGGTTGTGTGGCGATGAAAAGTCACCTTGAATAAGTGTGTCGACATAATGTAAAGTATGTTCAGGCTGGGACGAATCAGATTCTGCCCTCTAGTGTCATCACATCTGGGAGATATTCTTAGAACTCCATCAGTCCTTTGCCGGGGTGAATGAGGACAATGTCAGAAGTATGAAGGATGTGTAGGCAACATTTTTATTTCTAGGACTCGGATCCAGTACTGCCTACTATATTCTACTATCAGCAAGACTAGAGGTTTTGTATGCCTCAATTAGACAAGTTCCAATAATGCCTTGTTGATATGGTAGTAAAATGTTATTCTCAGGAACAACAGCATAAGGCATTAGTTAACTACAGCCTTAGTATAATTAATAACCATTATTATTACTGTATGTGCAGGGACAAAATCCCACAATCAATTCCACAGGTAGAATAATTCAGTTTATTATTATTTAATCATTTGTTTGTTTATTTGTTTGTTTGTTTGTTTATTTGTACCTTCGTCACATCACAGATAGGTGGAGTCTTGCCACATCAGGAGTACAGTGAAGCATAAATTAGACATTTAAAGTCTTAGTAAGGGACAATTCCACATTGTCCAGAAATCTCCAAGTCAGTTAATAGTCAAGAGAAGACAGGGGCTGGCCTAGTGGTCCAGGTGCATACCACATACTGTAGGAGCATGTCTGACAGTGTGCTGCGGGTTCGAGTCCTGATCCCGACAACCTTTACTGCATGTCATTCACAGTCTCTCTCTCCCTGTGTCCTGTCTCTCCACTATGTCATATCAATAAAGATAGAAAAGCCCCCAAAATATCTTTAAAATAAAGAGAAGACAGGTCATACAAGATCATCAATATATAACTTCCAAATCATGCTAAATGTTGCATCCCTTAATCTCTCTCACACACACACACACACACACACACACACTACGGGTGGAACGATTCACTTATCTCCCGATTTGATACGATATCGATACCTGGGGTGCCGATTCGATTTAGATTGTGATTCTTAATTATATTGCGATTCGATATTGCGATATTCCAAGTTACTTTGCTTTTATTATATTATATTATTATATTTGTATTATATCAATATTTTTCTTATTTGTTTCACCCCTAACGCACACACGCTTTTGACACATACGTTATGTATTAAAAACATGCCTGCACATCCACACCTCAGGAAGAAACAACCATGAGAGACAGCTTGAGTACAGTGTTGATTTCGTCGACTAAAACTATGACGAAAAATGTTCGTCAACTACCTTTTTTCACTGACCAAATCTTGGAATAGAAACTAAATGAAAACTAAGCTACGATGACTAAAACTAAGACAAAATACTGACAATACTGACACTGACAATTTCGTCAACAAATAAAAACTAGACTAAAATGTTAGGAAGGGACTATAGTGGACAAGAGATCCAGTATGAGTCATTTTACACTTGGTTGCATGCTGAAAATAGCCGATCTACAAGCTCACAACGCATCGCAGCCATTACGGCTGCATCAAGGCCCGCAAAAATACATTTTAGTCGACTGAATCAACTGCAGATTTAGTCGACTAAATCTAGACTAACACTAAAACATTCCAGGTGACTAAAATGTGACTAAAACTAAATGAAAACTATTCAAGAGACTAAAACTAAAATCAAAATTTGCTGCCAAAATCAACACAGCTAGAGTACAGCGACATGTCGTGGGGCCACATCCCAGGAGTTAACACCCAGGGGGACACAGCAGCAGACAGACGCTAATGGTAAAAACCACTCTGATTCCAGTGTATTAACTTATTTTATTACCCTGTAGACCTCCCTTTGTCAGTGTCAGACTGCGTATCTCCTTTTGTTACCAAGCGCTTCATTAGTCACTGTGTGTTCCTCATTAATAAGATTAATCTTCCAGCAATTAGCTGGGTGCTGCCATTAGGTTAATTGGGAAACCCTTTCATTTGTAACAGCCTGAGTGTAAAGAATTAAAAAGGGGCTTATTTGTACTCATACAGGTACAAATAGTGAAATGTTGCAAAATGTATTGTCTCTATACTCAATCACTTATTTATTATATTATCATTTTGTAAAGCACATTTTTATTATGGTATTTTTTATTGCTGTTGCAACATGTATTTTAGAATCACTGTGAGGTCTCGATCCATCTATGTGTGACCAATGAATTAATGGCAACTGTGTGTGTGTGTGTGTGTGTACTGTGTGTTGCCATGCAGAGGAGAGAAACTCCACCAGCCAATGGCTGTCTTGTCAATCCTACCAATTATCATTTGGGAGTTCTATGCTATTCTAATACACTGTTTTGCAAGTAAAATAATTGAAGAAGACCCTCTGGGAAACTTATGGTACAGTAGGTGTAGCCTATGTTACACCTGCAGGTACCATACCATAACACTGTCCCTAACCCAGGATAAAGATGCTATTAGGTTTACCCTTGGGAATCCACTAATCATTGTGGTTTTAAGAGGATGGAATACTTTGCAGGGTGACTCATGGGGGTTTGGCTCTAGACCCCTTTCCACATTTGAGAAGACTTTTGAAATCGTAGGAGTGTGCCAGTGTTTAGTTTGCAATCACACCATCAGCATAATTATGCAGAAATGTAGGCCTAAATAGATACTGTAAAATAAAATAGAAATTGGGTAATTTGGCTCAAATGTATGTTGTACAGGGAATGCCTCATTTGATTAAACACAAAACAGAAATCATATAACATAAAACCGTATAGGTCGGTTGCAAACAACAAGTTATTTTATGCAGAAACATGAATGACTCACCATGGTACCCGTTACTACCACCTGCTGGAGTGGACTGGAACTGCGCTTATATATTTGTTCCACACTGCAGAAATTAAACCTTGCAGGCTAACTGTTGAATGAACTAAACATTAGAAAAAACAAACACAGTGAATCTTGTTTTATTTTGTAAGAATAAAGTTACAATAACCTGGATGTATAAAATCTTTATAGAATATGATTGCATTACTTTCATATCATGATGGCAGCAACCGTTATATCTTTTTCTACATAAAGTTTTTAGGTCTATAGCCTACATCAGTATGCATGCACATTAACTGACATTATTCACATTTAACGTTAAAATAAAAGTATGAAAGACAGACATCCCAATGCCCAATCCCCTTTTACTGAGATTTAGTTTCAATATTCGGCATAAAAAAAACAAAAAAACACCCATGGGAAACAAAGCACAATCACAGCCTATTTATAGAACAATCTAAATACAACAATGTACAGTGCAGAATCAACATATAGGCATATTAGTCTCTCTCTTGTGCACACTTCTGATGTGCCTGCCGAGCGACTCCATCCACTTGAAGGACTTGCCACAGTAGTTGCATATGAACTGCTTCCCCTCCGTGTGGATGGTCTGGTGTCTGTTGAGCGCGCTGGTGGTGATGAAGGTCTTCCGGCAGATGTCGCACCTGTACGGCCGCTCGCCCGTGTGAGTCCTGATGTGCGCCGCCAGGTGCGAGCAGTTCCCGAAGCGCTTCTCGCACACGGAGCAGCAGTAGGGCTTCTCCTTGTTCTCGTCGCCGCTGCTGTTGGACGGGTACGCGTGGAACGGCAGCACGCCCGAGTCCTGCAGACTGCCGCCCTTAAGCCCGGTGGTGGGCGAGATGAACTCCTTGATGTCCGACTCCAGTCCGTCCAGCTGCTCGTCGTCCTGGCTCAGCCAGAAGTGTCTGGAGGACTGCTGCTGCTGGTCCTTGTGGTGCTCCTTCTTGATCTGCAACAGCAACATTTGGATTTTTAGTTTTAGTCATAGTCTCTTGAATAGTTTTAATTTAGTTTTTTAAGTCACATTTTAGTCACCTGGAATGTTTTAGTGTTAAGTCTAGTTTTAGTTGACTAAATATCATAAGATTTTTAGTCTGCTCAAATGTATTTTGGCGGGCCTTAATGCCCTTAAATTGCAGCTGTACGAAAAGCTTGAATTATCCTCTTTCTATCTGCAAAGTTTTTGTTTCATAAAAATCCACCATAGAAACGTTATGAGCTACTTTCTGTCAAGAAATGCCCTGCATTTGATTATTTTTGTGTCAGAGTTTGTAAGTGCTTGTTTTCAATAACATAATAATAATATGTGACTTTTAGAAACAGGTGGTACACAGGACGGTTGAGTGATTTCCAATGAGCGCAAACTCCAACACTCCATGCTGCTCAATGTTTTGCCACAGTCCAAATGAGGGGGCGTGTCCTTATGGGAAAATCATGCATGTGCATACTCTCTATTCCTTTAGAGCCATCTAATAGAAGAGTTACGATATTGCGGGGGCTGAAACCGAGCGCTCGAGCGTTGTCCATGCTGCCTGAACTGGGACAAGCTGGAGTTTTTGAAATACATTGTTTTCAACGAGGGCGGCGCAAATAAGAGCAATTTTAGGCATGTGTGCAACATGCAAACTGTTTTAAAGTATTGTACAGTGACAACTAAAGTCTCTGTAATGTTTATGCTGTACTATTACTAAAAAACAATCTAAAATAAAAGGTATTTAAGATCTTTGAAGCTGGGCTGGTCCCTGGGTCCAATGCATTTCTGCCTACTCCCGGTCCAGGACTTGTCCCTATTTGTTGTCCCCATTCTCAATAGAAGTCTATGTAGGAGAGCCGTCATTGGACTGGCCCCATGAAGTGAACTCTATGGCTCTGCCTTTACCTAAAGAATGGTGTGCGGGCCCTACCTCCTTCCATGATTGCCTTATTGGCCCTGCACCCACTGTTGAGGTGCGTGTAAATAGGTAGGCCTATGCTCCCCACTAGTCCCTTAACATCTAGTTTTTATTAGTTGACGAAATTGTCAATATATTTAGTCTTTAGTTTTAGTCATCATAGCTTAGTTTTCATTTAATTTTCGCCAGTGAAAAAAGGTAGTAGACGAACATTTTTGTTGTCATAGTATCAGTCAACGAAATCAACAGTGACCTGCGAGGGTTCCGGGTGCTCCTCGTCCATGCTGCTGGTGTTGCCGTCCTCCTCCTCCTCCTCCTGATTGCAGTGGTGTTGTGGTGGTGGCTCCGGACAGGGGGCCTCTCCTGCTGCGGGAACAGCAGGGGGGATTGATGGATGGTGGTGCTGTTGTTGTTGAGGAGGAGGAGGGGGGTTGCTGCTGTGGTGGTGGTGGTGGTGCTGCTGCTGCTGTTGGGTTCCATATCTCTCCGACCGAGGGGCTATGGACAATAAAATACACGTTTTTAGAGGTAATGCACGTAGAATTAAGCTGGCGCTACGCTGTTCACGTAGATGATCTTTTGATCGCGGCTTTGATCTGGAGATCGCAGAAATCATTCAAACTGACCTGACTTGAGCAGCTTCAGCTGCAGCCGCAGACGATTGATTTCTAGATCTTTTGAGCGCAAGACGTCTTCCTTGTATTCCTCTATCGTCTTTTCAACCGCTCCGAATATCTCCTCGGCCGCCGCCGTCAACCTGTCGGTGAGAAACACTTTCAGCGACAGCATTTTAGGTGTTTTCTGAGGTGAATTCGTTAGCTTTCGGTTGAGCACCGTGATTTATTCTTGCCACTCCGGTGGACGCGTCACGCTTCGCTTGTAAACACTGACACGAGAATGCCATGCAAGTGTGGCACTATCGCCGCGTAGTGGGGTGGAGTGGAATAAAAGCATTGTGACTTGTGGCAGCGGTGGCCGAACGGATAGCGGCGCGGTCTAGATACCGGAAGGTTCCCAGTTCGAATCAGCCGTCCGACACGTTAAAATTACCACCGCTGAAATGCCCTTGAACAAGGCATCAACCACTACGATGAAATGTGTTCTATGAGCAGGGCCTGGCTGGAAACAAGTTCTTGAGCTTAGCCCAGATACCCTGGGTAAATATAGATTTCATTTCATTTCATTTCATTTCATTTCATTTCATTTCATTTCATTTCACTCGTGAGAGTTCTGGGGAGAAGGACTACAAATTGTCACTGTCTACAATACAAATTTTAACACACACACACACACACACACACACACACACACACACACACACACACACACACACACACATACACAGGGACAGTGACACACATAAAATATCAAGCAGAAAAATATCAAACATTTTGAGGTAACCGACATTGTGCAAAATGTACTCAAGTACTAAAAGCACAAGTACTTTTAGTACTTGAGTACATTTTGATGCCAATACGTGTGTACTTTTACTTGTAAGGCCTGACTCACACCTTCGCAACAAATTGATGCATGCTAGATGCATGAGACTTATTGACTGATGCAAGCTCACAATGCATTTCCAATGGGAGTCACATGGTTTGACACAACATTTGTGTTGTATGAGGGGGTGGGGGGCAGTCGAAACACAGCCGAAAGCCGTACAACACAAATGTTGTGTCAAACCATGTGACTCCCATTGGAAATGCATTGTGAGCTTGCATCAGTCAATAAGTCTCATGCATCTAGCATGCATCAATGTTGTATGCTAGATCGAAAGGTGTGAGTCGGGCCTAACAGTATTTCTACATTGTGGTATTTCTACTTTTACTTAAGTACAAAATGTGAGTAGGCTACTTCTTCCACCACTGGTGGCAAACATATCAGGTTTATGGTGTTCTGGGACCTTTCCAATTCAGAAGATTAGATTAGACTGACTTCATAGATCACTGAGGGGAAATTCAGATGTCATAATGGAAAAGCTTTCATAAAATGTCATCTATAAGCCCAGTCGTCCACACCAATGAGTTACTGGTTGCAAGTTGTAACTAGTTGTGCGTTACTGCTTTGTGAATCATTGGTGTGGACTGATCTTTGGTTAGAATGATCTTCTACCATCATAAAAACATATTCTGCAGTATAAAATTTGTGCCACCCCTTTACTTAACAATGAACAGATTACCATCCAGACATGAAAAATCACACCTGTGTGAAGTGAGGGGCGCTCTTATCATCGCACATCATCCATTCATTGTCAATGGAAATGTAATCCCCATTTGCTCAGACACATATGACGTAAATTCTCCATTCATTGTCAATGGCATTTAATGTTTGTGTTAGGACAAAACTCTATAGCTGAATATAGGAGGGGCTAGCGCCCCTCAAAAACACACATGGATTGTGGTGACTAAGGTCACCGCAATCCAATGGGTTATGGGTGTCTGAGAATATACTGCATGTCTAATGACTGAAGGGCACACTTTAGTCTTATGTATGCTACAGTACAGATGATAATGGCAGCAGGTCTGAATCTCCGAGCCTGGAAACCAGATGAATCTACCAGATGCCAGGATGTGTACTGTATCCCCAGTTAGTGTCTCCAGGCAGTGAATATGTACAGCAACAGTATGTGTATCAGCCCTCAGAGTTCTACCAAACACTGGTGAAAGAATACCTGCAGGTTCAGGTGCATCTGAGAGAATCCTGTCTCTTTCTGTCAGTATAATAGACACACTGACACTGTACACCCACAGTACCACTTCATAGACCTAAGACGTATGAACCTGGAGTAATGATACAACTCTTGCACTCAGATGATGTTCACACTCCTCTCTTCTCCCTCTCTTGACCTCTACAAACACACAGACACACACAATCGAATTACCGGTAACACAGATGCTGCAGACCCACACAAATACCTCTGAAAGTCAATACCATTCTATTATGTTCTAGTTCTGTGACCATTAACGTTCATTAATGCCATCTTTGAGCTCTGTTATACTAGCCACTCAGACATGTACACGGTCTGACTGACAGTAGTGCCAGTATGAGTGCTTAATGGACATAGCTACAGTAGAGTATTCCCGTGGCACCGTGTTCCTCGGCTGCTGTGTGTCACAGGATCTGGCTGTGTGGTTTGAGTCCAACAGATAAATATAGCAGTGAGATTCCTTCACTGCCCTGCACCGCATTGTCTTAACGTGACTTCATTCCTGTAACAAGCTCTCTCTGTAAACCTTATGTCACCCAATAGCATAATTATATTCCTTTCCTTTGCGTCTTGTGTGGCTAGTAATAACAAGAGTTATTCGATCTTTGAGATTGCTTTATGTTTGTCCACAATTCTTTTTTAGCTTCAAAGGTTTCACATTATAGGCCAGGGTCTAAGCAGATGTCTAAGTTATATTAGTACAGTGCCATATAAATAGTATATTAATATAACATTAACTCATTGTGTTCATTTATCTCAGGATCCACTTGGGAATGGCAGTTCTAATGTGGATCTCAAGTGGCCAGTCTGAGGTCTACATATCTATGGTGTTGCAGTGACTCCAATTTGACTCATGACATTTACTTCAATTACAAAATGAAAGTTCAATATCGATGAACATGCACAATATGTTCAAGGTGGTTTAAGGGGAAATAGATGGTGGTGAAAGTGGTAGCGATTGTATGAGAACAGTTAAGAAGTGTAAGAGCACATGCGTAAGACATTAATCAACCAGTTACACAAGACAAAACACAAGACAGTGTACCCATCTCTAAACAGTTTATTACGATGTTTTCTTTTCGGCCTTCCCGCCCAGCTACCCGTTGGCCATGACACAATATGATTGACATGTGATGGAACACCCCCTTCTCAGCAAAATAAGCCAAAAAAGAGGGGGATAACAAACTTTTACTACAGGAAGGGGAAAAGCCAGTGAACATCATAATCACACAGAGATACCTATATTAAAAAGACACGTGAAAGCGCTTCAACACTGTATGCACACAACGTTTTCAAGTAAAGGCATAGGTTGTGGTGTATTGTCCAACTCAAGCTGCACATTTACTGTATAGATTCCCCTTGCAGCATGAGCACTTGTGTGTGGGTGTTTGCATTGCACACATTTTAGTGGAACCAACTTTTTTTCTTCTTCTTTCAGTGCAGTACAATGCATGTCAACCTGTCCCTTTTTATTTTGTAACAAAATACTTAAAAAAAAAAGGAAACACAGGAAATGACATCATTACACAAAAAAGGATAAAAAAGGATGAAAGGGGAACAGTTCTAAGTGCTGAGTTTGAAGGATCGATGATGCCGATGAACCCGAGCATCTGAATGGAGCTGAAATATGGATGTGGTTTCATGGTCGTAACTTCCCGGGGTTTTTATTGCTTGGCATTGATGATGTCAATGATCTCTGGCTTGAGGGCTGCTCCGCCCACAAGGAAGCCATCAATATCTTTCTGGCCTGCAAGCTCCTTGCATGTGCCACCGGTCACAGAACCTATGGGGATAAAAATAGAAGATGAGGTTATCACAATAAAAAGTTATGTTTTAGGATCTGAAGTGAGAATAAAATGCTGTCATAGCCCTTGACCACTCAAGGCTTGTTTTGTACTTTGTTGTATGATGGTGTCACGTGGGGGAAACAGCCAATCAACAAGCTTGCATCACTTGTGGGCTTGTACCAAAGATTGACATACCCACAGATTGACATACCCAAAATACAGACACCAGGTGACAGTGATTATAGTTACTTTTGAAAGAAAAGAGCAACAAATTACTTGCTTGCTTAATGTAAGTCGTAAATCGCTCTGGATTAAGAGCGTCTGCTAAATGTCTAAATTGTAAATTGTAAATTGTACTACTACAAGCAAGTGTGAGGAAAGAAAGAACTAAAATAAATCATACTTGTGTGAAGTGAGGGGCACTCTTATCATATATCAGCCAATCAAATCATCACATTCCGTGCTACCACACAAAGCTGTGCATAGGAGGGGATAGCGCCCCTCAAAAAACAAACTATGAAAAATCTGAATTTCCCTTATGAGATCAATAAAGGTCCATCTAATCAACCTAATTAATTGATTTTTTTTTAAATCTCTGAGATGAACAGACAAATGGATGTACCTCCATAGATGATCCTAACAGAGTTGGCCACAGCTTCAGACACGTTGGTTTTCATCCACTCCCTCAGCTTTGCATGAACCTCCTGGGCCTAACAGAACAGGAGACAGACAGAAGATTGATGAGTGAAGGTGTAGGATCATCCAAGCAGTCATTTTAAGTGAATGGACAGCTGCTCTTTAAGATTGTTTGCATTTATTAAGAGAGATAGTCCTAAACCTGTTAAAAAGGTGTATATCCGTGTTTGAACAATACAATTTAAAATGTTTATCAAACTTTACCTGCGCTGGGGAAGCGGTCTTGCCAGTGCCAATAGCCCACACCGGTTCATAGGCCAGCACAACCTTGCTCCAGTCCTTTACATTGTCTGGAAAAATACGATCAAGATAAATATGTTTTGCCCCCAGGATGTAGACAATAGCCATGAGTCATGATCCCATGGCATGGACCATCAACCTGTGACATGACATTCCCTGGAATCTGAAATTATGGTGTGATGTCAAATGATTGTATGATGGGGTTTGTCAAAGAGTGGTCCGTACATACCTACGAAGAACTTTGTCTGAGCGAAGACCACCTTCTCTGTGATGCCAGCCTCTCTCTCGTCCAGCTTCTCACCGATGCAGGCGATGACCCCGAGGCCGTTCTCCAGAGCGTGGGCGGCCTTCTGACCGATGAGCTATCAGTCACATAGTGGTATGGAGTAAATACAAGACACACATTGTGTTAAGATTTCATTTCCCTGAAGATTTCATTTCCCTGCATGTTAGAGGCATGATAACATAAGAGTCTTACTCAAACCATCATCGATACTAGGCTAGATTATGCCATCATGCTTGTGCAATAATAATGTATTGTTTCAGTTGTCAATGCTATCACTAAAGATAGTGATAAGTAAGACAGAGGTATCGCTTTTGCAAATTTACATAACATGAGCAAACTGAGTAGACGGGTATGTTGCATTTTATTGGTACTGGTGTTGACCTTCTATATCTTTCATTGTGTATACTTTGTGTCTGCAGACTTACCTCATCACTCTCTCCAAAGACATGGCGTCTCTCAGAGTGTCCCAGGATTACCCAGTGCACTCCACAGTCCTTGATCATTGCAGGGCTGAGGACAGGAAATCACAATATCATAAAGACAATCCATTGAATTCATAAACACAAAACTCTAATACTATTAGTAGGGCCAGGAATATATATATATATATATATATATCGTGATATGAGACTAGATATCGTCTGGGATTATGGATATTATGATATGGCAAGAGTTGTATTTTCATGGTTTTAATAACTACTTTTTTCGAAAGATTAAAAAAAAATAGCAGATCTACAAGCTCACAATGCATCACATTGTGAGTTTGTAGATGGGCTATTTTCACTACATGTATAAAATAATTACATTTGTTAGAACAGGACAAAGGCCCTACCTGGTCTCCCCAGTGAAGGCACCCTTGGCAACTTTGTAGCAGTTCTGAGCAGCCACCCCGAATTTTGCATCCAAATGGGACCTGACAAAGTCCAGATAGATGGTTGGGGCACCGCACACGACCTCTGAAGGCATAAAGAGGAAAATAGATCTTTTGACTGCGCATTGAAAGGTAGGCCCATTAAATCTGATACAAAAAACACAGGAAAACTTTATTTGCATGAAGCTCAATGTCACTAATAGTAGTCAGTGGCACATTAAAAATCACACCCGTGTGAAGTAAGTGGTGCAACTGTGTGGGGGTCCCCATGGAAGGGGGGGGGGGGGGGGAGTTCCAGACGCACCCAGGGTGCCAGCCCGATTCCGGCGAGCCGCCCCGCGTCCGAAACGGTTGAGAAATGACAGAGTTACCGTGTGGGGTCCCTCTACTGTACCCTCTACTGTACTGTATCACCATATATACAGTTAATATGTGCATGTGTTAGGTTGCGCACAGGTGGTGAAAAACAACAATGCTGTTTTCGTGGTCAGATGCACCCACCCACACACAGTCACTTAAGGAAGTGGTTGCATCAAAATATGAACACGGTCTACTCTCGAATGATAGTCACTGACTATCATTAGAGACAGTGTTCATATTTTGAATAATTTGCTGACACTGAAGATTGTTTTGTGAATAACATGTACGAGTTTCACATACCATTACCACATATTTGCACTGTACCAAGCTAACATTTAATCAAGTGTGGTTTTGCCCAAGTCAACATTACTAAACTCCTACTACAAAGTTCAGCCAGGGTACATTAAAGTCACGCTCCGGACATTGACATTCAAAAGGTAACTGTATAGCTTTCGTGAGGCTCACTATGGCCTTGGTAAAGGTCATTTATCCGTGGCCGGAGACCGTCTCCCTCTGCTTTTAAAAGGTCTGGAGTTCAACCTGCAAAAGGTCGCCTGAGTGGCTGCATTCTGCTGAGGTCAAACCAAGATGAGGGGGTCTACATTCAAAATGTCAACAAAGGAGGCAGACTTTAAATATCCTCGACCTACAGGATAATAAACTGTGGCTGAAATGAAAACAGCTGAACTTTGACATTACAATTGTGGGAAAATCCTACTGCTGCAGCACTTGAACTACACACTGTTCCAGTTTTGTAGAGGCGGGTAGCCTACTACTTCTAGACGATCAAAGTCCAATACTTGATCATTCCCTGTCCTCATGAATGAAATTGAGGTATTTACAGGTGCATCAGGCCGAGACATGTAGGCCTGATGCATCTTAACACGACACGACGTCTACTTGCCAACTTGAAATGTAGATAAGGAAATGGGCCTGTGCTGTTTCCCTTTCTTAATGGGCATTATTGTACAGAGAGAAAATAAATTAATTTATGATTCGGCGTCGTGCAGACCAGTGGCTATTGGAAAATGACCAGATCACAGGACTGGACGTGCACAGTTTTCTCTGTATCACGCGCGCGCACACACACACACACACACACACACACACACACACACACACTGCACTCTCTACCGGCTGCCGCTGCACGGCCTACGTGCAGATCGGAACGCACGCCCACTTGGCTGAAAATCCCTTTGAGACTTCCCCATTCATCCATTGTATTACGTTAATAGTGTCTTCTATTGTTGGTTCCTAAGATTTGGGTTAACGTGCACACATTGATACGTAAGGTTAAGAGGTAATGTAATAACCACGGATAGAACAATGTGCAGCATATGGTGGTTGATTGATGTTCTCATTCATGTATGAGCAATTTTTGACTCTTGATGAAAAGTACACCATGATCCTCCTGATCCTAGTCTTTGATCTATAATTTATCATTTTCTAATTCAAGCCCGTCACCGCTCGGGGCGAAAGCGCCAAACTAACACGCAAATACGTGCACGACCATTCAAAGTGTCATCGTTATTGTTGTCGTGATACAGAGCAGCAGTTACACAATCAAAGAGGCCGGTGGGTCGATCACGTTGTGTCTCTGGTGTGTGAATGTCAAATGTTTCACGTACCGACGTTGGCGTCCACCTTTGCGCCGTTCATGGTCTTAATGAGCTCGCCGAGGCTCGCCTTGTCGCCGTTCATCTTCCAGTTACCACCGACAAAGAATTTCCTGCTCATGTTTGCGGTTTGGTGGATGATCTTGTGCTGCTTTAGCCTTTTAGAACGGTGCTAACGGTTGATTCCGGGCTGTTGCCTGTCAGTGAGAGAGCAGAGGAGGGACGGCAGCTCGGTGGTTTTATCATCTCCCCCGGACCCCTTAACCCCGCCTCTGAGCGCTGTCTATTGGCGCTACGATAACACGCCCGCAAAAAGTACTGTCACTCACGATTTATACTTCGTCGTACGACCGAGCATACATCACCAATACTATATACTATATATATATTATCCAGCAAACCAGCATGTATTTCGCTAGATTACTTCAAATATGATATATTCAGCTATTTGCAACAGTTATGATCCAGCCTAATATTAGGTATATAGCCTAATCATGTCTAAGTTTCCGTGGGTCGTTTCATAATGTCACATAATTTGTTATAAATAGCAACTGCACTTAAGTATATTTCAGTTTCCGCCCAACAGACTTCTTGTCAAATATAATTCCCTCTGGGAGTGTGGTTGAAAATAACCAGAAGTCCAAATAATTAAATCACAAAGTAGCCTACTGTGACATCACTTGTAGGCTACTTCAAATGGAGGAAAATTAGGCTTTATAAGTTCAAGTTCAATTTGATTTCAAGTGTTAAAAATCACAATTGTATTAGTGTGTATATTAATATTATATAGTGTGTATCAATGCACTTTCCAATGTAGCCAGGCAGCGGCTATAGGCTACATTAAGGTCTTAGGTCAGCATGCATATCAGTAGCCTATCACTCTATAAATGAGGACTATTTGTTACATTATTCTTATTTATAATGTATTCTTAAATAGAGCACAATTCTTTGGAATTGGGTCCTCACTGTAGCAACAATAAAACAAAATGAAAGAATAGCAAGAATAGCAAAAGTTTAAATGCATTCATCGTAATATAGCATATCATGAGTTGTGCATATGGCCTATAATCTTTCCAAAGGTGTCAATGAGACGTGTTTTAAGTCTAATCTGTCTGTCTGTCTGTCTGTCTGTCATGAAAAATGAACCAAGGAGCTCATCTGACCTTCCATCCATCCATCCATCCATCCATCCATCCATCTTCAACCGCTTATCCGTAGTCGGGTCGTGGGGGCTAATAGCTCCAGCAGAGAGCTCCAGACTTCCATTTCAATATTATAGTAACTTAATCCTGTGGGATCCAGCAGATATTGGAGATATATACCTTCCAACTCATCCTTGGTCTGCCCTGGGGTCTCCTCCCAGTGCATCAAGGACCTCCCTTGGGAGACGCCCGGGAGGCATTCTTCTAACCAGATGCCCAAACCACCTAAACTGGCTCCTTTCCAGGCGAAGAAGCCTATCTCTAAGGGAGATGCCAGACACCTAAAAAATCATTTTGGCCGCTTGTATCTGCATGCGACCTTATTCTTTCGGTCATGACACACACTTCATGACCATATATAAAATTGCTTGGTAGACAGAGAGCTTTGTCTTCTAGCTCAGCTCTCTTTTCGTCACATGTGGCACGAAGGCGAGGCCAGGCGGCCACCTGGCCAAATCAATTTGAAAACATGAAAAAAGAAAGGACAAACACATGAGAACTATTAGTGTGGGCAGCGGATTGGCCGTTGCGCGTAGATCACGACCCTCAATCACCCATTGGAATGCAAATGCTCACCGTATAGAAAACAGAAGTAAAACTCCTTAAACTGAGACAAGTATTTTTTCTTTATTTGATCATGCTCATAAAGTGCTCTATGCTCAAAGTGCAATTAAAAAGCAAACGTTTCGGTCCTAGGACCTTCGTCAGTGCTCATATAGCACTGACGAAGGTCCGAAGGTCCACACAAGTGTGATTTTTATTTATTACTTGTCAACATTGTGTATATTGCGTATATATTTTTTCTTTTTGGGCTTGATATAGCTGCTTGCAGCTATATTTATTACTCTGTTGCAAATGTTGAGCTTTAGTTTTCTGGTCTGTATTGCCATCTTCTGTAAAAAATAATCACTGTGGCGGGGTATCTTTCCAAAACTCACCAATTTTGCACTACAAATAATAATATTTTAAAATCGTAACAGGTTGCTGGACTGGGGGGTCTTCTAACCTGACTCCGCCAGATGGGGCAGCAGAGAGTACACTGGGTTCCCCCCTCCTGCTCAGGGGGGAACCCAGTGTACTCTCTGCTGCCCCATCTGGCGGAGTCAGGTTAGGGGTCTTCTAGAGTGGATACGGAAACGGTTTCAAATTACCGGATACGGAAGACGGAATCTAGACCCGGATCACACAATTCTCTATTCCAAGGGGCTGTGTTCATATATTCTCTATGGCTGTGTTTGCATGGTTGGCATGCTAAAAGAAAACATACGCGTACTTTACCAGAGCAAAAACTTCACACATTTTAATTCTGAATGAAAACCAGTCTTTCCACAGACACGGTTACTGATCGACTTTGTCCCCTCCTCCTCGTCCAAAGGTGCACTACGATTGGAGGAGAAGCGGTACTATTTGCCATACCCAGCATGCATTTCGGTTTAACAATGTATTTTTAAATAGTTTCCCAGTACATAATCAGTACAGTACATAATCTTTTTCGTATATGTAACAGAATGGTGTTTCTCCAGTTATTAATGTTTTATCTTTGAGTGTAGTTTCATACTATCCAAAAACTGAAGAATCATGCAGCACCGTCAGTCTACTCTGTACTGAGATACGTCTAGACCGCCACCGAGTCACTGGCCCCGTAGGAATTTTACTCTTTTAGTATTTCTCTAGCAGGTTTCTAATAATTAGAAGCCCCCTCACGTTGTTGAAAGAAATTAAGAAATTAAGATTACATGAAAGTAGGTACAGTTTGCGCGGCGTTAGCTTTCTAACGGAAATTGGATCTATGACATAGAGGCAAGTTGCAACATTATTGTTAAATTAAATTGTGCCACGAGTCACGACGACCGGATTGACTACTACTACTACCAGTAGTACCAGTAGTACAGTACTCAACTAACAGTCAAATGAGCCTGGCATGAGAAAACACGCCAAAGCAACTGTCAAAATATAATAAAAACAGTTGAAAATGCGAAAAGTAGGCCTATATCGCCTATGCAGTATGAAGTTACCAGTTGGAGGAGAGGGTCACCACCACTTACAGTTTAACACATTTTTTATTTTATTAAGGACATGTTAAACCTGCACCAGCACTCAGTCTAGTACACATGGTTGGACAGACAGTTAGACACTTACATAACAATGCATAAACAAATCATTTCACAATTCACATGGAGCTAATCTTTAAATGTCACTTATTAATCCCGCCACTGGAGGGAGACATTTCACCGGTCATACTACCCTGTTTTAAACTGGTCACAACGTCTGGATTAAAAGGTTTATATTATATTTATTTATATACTTATTTTTATTTTATGTCAAAGATTATCAGATAGTTGTCACACGAACGTGAGTTCCTCAGAAGCCTGCGCATTCAACATTTTTGTAAGCCTGAAGTATAAAACGTAACATATCAATCTCGCCACTGGAGGGCGACATTTGACCTGGTTATCCAGGTTTACACACTACTACTACCCTCTCCTTTATGCATTTATTATGTTGCAGTGCCAGTGAGTGAGTGGTGTGGTCATATTCTAACTCTGGGATAAAAGTTTTTGACAAGGATTATTAGATAGCTGTTGAACGAATTTTACAGAGAGGCTGCAAGTTCAACATTTCATGTTTTTATTTGGTTGTAAAAAGCAAGCAAACAAAAACGCATAGAAAGAGGAGGTAGCCTAATAAGGAAGAAGGCCAATTGTACATCGTCGTACGACGGTGTATGCACTGGGGTGGAGGTCTGGAGGAGAGGGGCTGGACGTTGGTTCAACCCAGCGGGGGGGCAGATATAAGTGTGTCAGTTTGTAGATCACACATCATCACCGCTGAATCACCGCTAGGAGCCACTTCCAGTTCCGCCCACACGAAAGATGGCGGCTCCCTTGATGGAGAAATTATCGGAGTCTTTGGGTTCCCCAGAACCGGCAGTGCGACTCATTCTGTCCGTTCTGATCGGTGAGTGATGCTTCTGTTAAACCGTGACAGCACCGCGCCGTGGTCCGATCAAATCAGAACCGCAACGATCCCCTGGCACAGGTTTTGTTTTATGGTCTCTGTCTGCTGTGCTGCTGTGCTGTCTAGTGTCTACTGCTGCTGCAACTCTCATTCACTGCTAACCTCCGCTTTAGCTAAACCTAGTAGTAGTGTAAAGAGACAGTGTGTGCACTGTCTGTCTCCACACACACACACACACACACACACACACACACACACACACACACACACACACACACACACACACCGAGAGACAGGCAGTGAATCGGGGTGTTCTCTGTTCTGTTACTGACGAACCATAGCGAGTCTCATGGTTCGGTTCAGAATGTCCCAAAGATATTAAAGATTTTTTCTTAAAGCTGCGAATGAATGACCCGTCACTCTGCAAGGTCGATCAGTGGACAGTTGCCACCAGACCAGAATGCCCACACACACACACACACACACACACACATACACATACACACAATGTGATTTCATGGAGGTTTTGATAATGCATATCATCACTGGGTCTCATATGAAAACTAGCTGAGTCTGCTTTGATTTTGACACGTGTTTGCAAATAGTACTGTGTTATTAATATCAGGTCACAAAGGTGTGTGTGTGTGTGTGTGTGTGTCTGTGTGTGTGACTGTGTGACTGTGTGTGGGGAAGGGGGTTGTGGTGCTGAAAGTAGACTCTGTGAACTTTGCTCTGACACATGGACAGACATGCTTCTTTTCTCTCCCTCCCTGCTAGTGCTTACTGCTTACCGCTTAGTCACATGCTTGTGTCTGCAGCAGCATGCTGAACGGAGCTATTCTATCCCTATGTTGAAACCACATATGTGGCCTTTGGTTGCATATTTCCCTCTCTCCCCATGTCCATGTCTGTGCAGTACTACCTAAATCTTTAATGTGTTAACAGTAATTTGCGCACTATGCACACAGCTCTAGTGTACAGGTCAAACTGCACGTCACGACTGCAGTTAGTCACATCATGTACAAGTTTCCGCATAATAAATACAGACGCCTGTTATTGTCAGTAACATACACGTATACTGTACCTACAGAGCAGCAGGTTTAAGTTGTTAGTGTATGTGTGTACTACTGTGTAGCACACTGATACGTGTGACGGTTTTATCAGGGGGACTTGGAGTGGTTAGACCACAAGGTCAATGTTGATCACACCATGAGGTGGCAAGAACAAGTCTCTCATAGCTTAATGCTGGTGCTCAGAGCTTAGATAACAAGTTTTTTTTTCTCCTCTCTGTCTGCTTGTGTCTGGCTTTTGTCTCTCTCTCTCCCCCCTCTCTCTCTCTCTCCCCCCTCTCCAACAAGTGATTCATTCTATTTGAGTCTGCCTTTGTCCTCATATGCCCATATGTATGCATTGTCTGACTGTCAATCTGTTGGTCTTTCTATTCCCCTCTCGTTCTCCATTGCTGTCTCTTCTGCAGGTTACCCATGTGCCCTAGTATACCGGCGGTTCTTGTTTCACCAGCCAGCCACACTCATCCACTTGTTCCACGCCCTCTTTGGACTGGGTCTTGCGGCGTTCAACTTCGGTGAGATTGCAGAGTGCGGTGCGAGTGGGTTTCTGTGCTGTAAAAGAGTGAATGGACAAATTGGTCTCAGGCTATCCCAGCAAGCCAAATGACGTCATGATGACGTTATAATGACGTCCTCTAGTGACCTTCAGGACGTTCAGTTCTAGGCCAGATCACAGACCATATGGGGATGATCTTTACGTCATTTCTGGGACGTCTTCACCAGTTAATAATAATAATATAGCTTATTCTGGGCCAGATCTGACTAGTTGTGATATGATTTAAGTTGATCTGGCCTCGATCAGACTCTCTCTGATTCATCCAGGGACATCTGTCTTAGTGGGCAGAATTTATGTTGGTTGAAATCAGGTGATATTCTGTGCTAGATCTGACTAGTCTTGGTTTGACTTGATCTGGCCCCAATCGAGACGTCACTAATTCGTCCAGGTCCTGACCGTGCTTGCTGGGATTGCTTACAAAGAAAAATGCTTAATTTATTTTTGCCATTTTGTTTTCTTCTAATTAGTCTGTGGTTAAGATTCACAATCGGGCGACCATATCATATGTTATGGACCAGCTTAATATAAATCGCTCTGGATTAAGAGCGTCTGCTAAATGCCTAAATTGTAATTGACCAGTGCACACAGCTGGTTAAGTGAATGGGTGGTCATGTCATGCTAGCGTAGACGTACAGTATTTTGAATGAGTATGGTTTCTAGAGAGGAGAGGTGTAATGGGGTTGGTTCTGGGAGAGACCTGGACTCATTGTTGAGTCTCCTTGAGGTGTTTTAAGTGTGCCTCACAACCGTAGTATTGCTATTATTGTAAACATCACAGAGAATAAAAGCATACAGCTAGTTACACATTTCAACATGGTGTCTTGCTACTGTTGTTGAGCACGTCAATTCAAGAGCTGCATGACTAATCGTCATTTATCAAAGTTATTGTATGAGGGGAATAAGGAACTGCTTCTGTAATCAAAATGGATAATGTCGTGGCGGTCAATTATATTTGGATTAATGGGGTATATGTGAATATGTTTTTTTTTATTTTTTTTACTTTTATGCATTGGTGTGGAGAGAGCATAATAAATTATGTTTGGCAAGAGCATTGTAGATGTGGTAACTTAAGTGTGCTAATTTCCTGTGCTGTTTCACTGCAATGTCTTATGGCAGCAAGCTGTGTGTAGTTAGTTGGTCTGAAATGGGAGAACATTGATTAGCAGGAAAGTGACGAAACCAAAATAAAAAACAGTGAAACATGAAAATCTAGTGGAGATAGAGGATTAACCACTTAAACCGGTCATGTTCAACACATTTATTTGCCGATTTTCCTTAGCCTAGAATAGCACTGCTAGCGTTCAAGTGGTTAATTGTCAGGATTTAAGGTGTGTGTGTGTGTGTGTGTGTGTGTGTGTGTGTGTGTGTGTGTGTGTGTGTGTGTGTGTGTGTGTGTGTGTGTGTGTGTGTGTGTGTGTGTGTGTGTGTGTGTGTGTGTGTGTGTGTGTGTGTGTGTGTGTGTGTGTGTGTGTGTGTGTGTGTGTGTGTGAGTGTGAGAGAGACACGACTGTACTGTACTGTAATACCTTGTTATAATTCGATACACATGCAGTCTGCTGTAATGAAGTCGCATGACTTATTTCCATTGTGGTAACAGTGGTACACTTGGCTGTAAAATGAATGATTTGGTGTATTGCATAAACGTGTAATTACACAATAGTTGCCCAGTGCTAACTATCTGCTAACCACACCCCAAAACTGTATAACCTTTAGATAGGGGGGTTAATTGACCTGGTGTGGTTACCTTCCTGCAGGGATTCCCAAACTGTGGTGCGTGCACCCCCTGTGGTGCGCGAGTGCCTTCTAGGCCCAGGGGTGCTTGACATGAAAAGGCAAAACAAAGGTCCATTCCAGGCATTCCCAGATCTGTTGTTTCAGCATGGGGCGTCTTACTGGTGCCAATATGGCAAGTATATAGAATTTATGCCATATATATGTGGATATATGCACATATATATGTGGATATAGGAAATCTATGTCTCTATATAGCTTATCTGACATAATATGCAGGTGGTCAATTTCGAATAATATGTCACATATAATTAACATATATGTTGCATACATGAAAAAATACATGTTCATATATTTCATTTCCAAGTGTGTGTGTGTGTGTGTGTGTGTGTGTGGGGGGGGGGGGGGGAAGAGAGTTAGTGTCGAAGTGTCCTTGAGCAAGACATTGAACCCCTAATTGCTCCTGATGTGCTGGTTGGTGCCTTGCATGGTTTCCGCCGCCATCTGTGTGTGTGTGTGTGTGTGTGTGTGTGTGTGTGCCTTGGATAAAGGTGCTATAAATGCACCATTTTCAGGGTGCACAGCCAAAAAAGTTTGGGAACCGCTGCTTAAAACCTCTTAAACCCCAGGGGGGTCCAGGGGGGAAATCCGGAGTTGGAACCAGAGACCAATTGGGGTCTCCATTGACCCGCTGAGCGTTGTTCAGAGGTGGACAGCCGCTGCCCCCGCTGGCGGGTGCAATGGCGCTCAAGAGGTTAATGGAATGTAGTTGGCATAGAAATGTAGTAGTGTTCATCAAGTACTAACACAATGCAATTTCAGATAACTCACAAATAGCTTGAGAACATTTCATTTGAATGTAAAATACAAGCGTGTAAATATTATATTTGATCTTGGCATGCAGGCTCTGCTATACATTACTCCCTGCTCAGCACATTAACAGGCAACCATTTAAGAGAGCGATATAATATACACCCCCCCCCCCCCCCCCCCCCAGGAGAAACAGAACCCTAAAGCAGAACCTACTCGTGGTGGTGGTGGTGGGGGGGCAAAATCATAAATCATCCAACATCAGCGGTAACACTAACCATAGGAGGAAGTATAAGGAATCAGGTGATCTTAAGTAGACCACCAATTGATCAGCTGCTTGACACTTCACACACAGTACATCTCCCACATGCATGTAAACCTCTTTCTAAAACGGGTAGTCCCAATACTTGATTCTGATTGGCTGGTTACCGTCACGTGACATAGCCTACTTGCAGCAAAACAAGGAAGTGATGTGGCTCGCTCTGGTGGCGCAAAGCGTAGCTACTTTTGTGAATTTAATAGTTTTATTAGGTTAATATTGCTATATGTTTGTAACCGTTTTAGAAAAGCAATAAGCCACTCGAGGCCCCAGCTTACCGGGTATTTTACAATGGCTGGGAGGGTAGAAGACCCTCGGCTGCGCCTCGGGCCTGCCTACGCCTCCCAGCCATTGTAAAATACCCGGTAACCTGAGACCTCTCGTGGCTTATTGCTTTATTTACCGGCAGCCAACAGGGCCTAACTCTTGCCAACAGCAAGATTTGGTATATAGTCTTTTTTTTTGTTGGTCTAAAATATTGTCTATATACATACATTTTTTTAATCCACTTGCTGACCGGCTGTCAGCATTGAGCAATTTTTTTAATAGGGGTTTATATGTGACCCTACCATTAAAGGTATCTTCAGTAATTTCACTTAATTCAAATATCACTTCGTTTTCTTTTTTTTGTGATAATCCTCCCTACTAGTGCTGACCATATAAGGAGTTCCCCCCTGTCCCCAGTTCACCCCTGGGGTCAAAAAAGCTTAGATTTCGTTTTTGTCTAGAGGGCCCATCCTTCATCCAATCAGGATAGAGAGGGGCCTTCCTCCAATGCTTTTTCTATATGATATTGTATTACTCGACGACACTGAAAATTAGTTTAATTACTCAGTGTAATTTCGAGAATAAATAAAACTAAATAAAACCAAATCACTGAATGCTCCTTTAACATGATTCTGAATCCATTCCAAGCATTCGTTTTGCACAAAAAACACTCCTTGGGCTAAAAACGGCCATAGCCGTCATGACAAATGTGATGAGGTCAGCACAAATGTGAAGAGGTCAGCACATTTTGGGCACATTTGGGCAAGTGGCTATGGCTGTTTTTAGCCCAAGGAGTGTTTTTTTGTGCAAAACTAATGCTTGGAATGGATTCATCAAGGATCATGAAAACCGCCTAGTTTGACATGGCACATAAAGCATAACGAAAGTTTGACATTTTTGCCATATATATCATTTATGAATGTATGTGTACTGTGTATATAGACAATATTTTAGGTCAATAAAAGAGACTACAGTGCCGGACTATTTGGCCAGACTATTTGGTATCTGCCTGAACTATAGCTCGCAGGCTACGCATAATTTTTGGTGCTTACAGTATTATTTTTCTTTTCTTCTATGTTGGTAAGGTCAGTGAATTAAAGCATTTCCACAGTCTAGCCTACCAGTGATTATCAACCTGTGGGCTCGTTTCCCGCTCCTGTTGACTTTTTATTTCCGTCCCGTCCCGGACAGAGTTAAACAGGCGACAACTACAACACAGATCTATATGCGGTAGATAGATTTAATTTGTTCTGCGCGGCACATTTCTGCCCGGCACGTGCGTGGCCGCTCACACACGTCACGTTACAAAGAACCTGCTGGTGAGGCTGTGATGATACTGCAAGCTGACCCCCAAATATTTGCCAAAAGACTCATCTGACCACTTGACACGGGTCAGATGGGTGGGCCGTGAACGAGGTTTTGGTCGGCCCTGATCCAGAAAAGGTTGAGAATCACTGGCATAGAGCACCAAAGTCCTGACGTCGCTGTCAGTAGAGGGCGTCAGTCCCCAGGTTCGTGTACTTTTTATTTGCATTGTAATCTCCATAGGGGGATTTTAGATCGCCTCATATAAGAACTGTGTTTGAAAAATAAACCGATCACCCCGGCCTTTTCACTCCTATGGATATGAAGCATCGACTGAAGGTGGAAATGTACAAATATACCCAAAGAGTAACAAAAGAAGCGTTAGAAACGAGCCAAACAACCCAGAGACTACATTTCCGGGTAGGCGGGTGGCTGCATCTGCCCGTCGCACAACAGAAACTGAATGTTAATTACGTTTATTTTAATTTTATTGATACTTAATGTTTCGTGGTTAGTACGAGTCGAGTCACCACCAGCTGAGCTTACGTCAACGAGGAATCTCAGGAACGCAATAGCGTAAACGCCGTTGTGAATGAGGACCAATGTGTTGACAGCTGGACGTGACGTATATTAGCAGCGACATTGCCTTCATATGTAGTTTCAAGGCCTTTGTGGCCACATTAATTCCATTTTCTCCAGAAACTGGCTGTATCAAATATGAATGGACATCATTAACGACGCACAGCCACTCCCCTGACAGACAGGCCGGGGTGGTCGGTTTATTTTTCAAACAGTTCTTATATGAAGCGACCTAAAATCCCCCTATGGAGATTACAATGCAAATAAAAAATCACACCCGTGTGAACTGAGTGGTGCAAGGTCTTATATAGTCTGATCAGCTATGTCAGTGACGTCACACACGACTAACCATAGTAACCATGCTCACCTTTGCACGGACACGTAGGTATACAGGTACACAAACGTACAGACAAAGCTGGTTGTTGGAGTGGTTTGCACCACTCAAAAATACATGAACCTGTGTATTGACGCCCTCTACTGAAAGTGACGTCAGACTTCGGTGCTCTATAGAGGGTATGCGTGTGACATCATCATCATACCCAGAAGTTATGGGCAGAAAAATACTTTCTGGACTTAACAGCCCATATATCCAAACAGAAAAATCCTGTCTGATTGTACTAATCGATGTTAAACTCACCTTGCCTACCAGTGACCTATTCTACTCACTCCATATGGACTCCACAGTCTAGCCTTGGGCTCTGCATTAATTTCTGGGGGTGGACATCAAAATCATTAGTCTGTCATTCTATTCCTTAGCCCAGATGCATCCCTTGTGGCAAAAAATGGGTTACAACTGCCTTCAAGCAGCTTCATTTCCATGTATTATGTGTGTTCCAAGGGCAATACTGCATCAAAATGTTAGAGTATTTTGTGTGGAAGCTGATAGCTTGTGCCTGTGTAGTTCTACCACGAGATGCAGTAGTTCTGTCATTCTACAGTCTATGTGGCTGAGTATGATACCCACCATGATACTGATGTATATTTTGATAGCTTATGCCTCTCAACATATGTCATAATTGTACACAACACTTCGGCCTATAGGAGCTCCAGGGTGCAGGTCTCATGCCTGAGTGAAGAGTTCATCTAGAATAGCAAGTTACTAAATAAGCCTAGGGACACTTTAAGACAGTCAGTTTGCAACAGCTGTGAGTTCTTCCGGTCATATATATTGGACAGTGACTTTTACCACTCAGGAATCCTTTTACAAAAGGACCCCTGCTGTGGTAACTTGCTGAACCTGTCGTAACTTGTTGACTGAGAGGCAACAGAGCCTTAAGGGTCAACACACACACACACACACACACACACACACACACACACAAATATGAACATGTTAGAAATGTATAAGATGGGACAGGGAATCAGTCAGAACTGAGAGAGTAAGTGAGAGACAGCAGAGAGATACAAGGGGGGACCTAGGCGCTCTGCCTGGGACGAAGGCCTCAATATGCTGTAACTATGGAACGATGATATCTGTAACCTGTCTGTAAAACTGACCAATAAATGGAAAGAAGGATATGTGCCTGCTTGGATCTCCTATTCATTTCAACAGCAACTTCAACAAAGGAATTAGGTAATCTCCACAGAACCCTGAAGAAAAGTGACATCAATACCCATGTACCTGTCTAGATACTTCCTTAATGTTAACGAAGTCCACACCCACAACACCAGAGGGAGTGCAACGAACCATGTACAACCCAGATTCGGCACAAACAAGGGACTAAATTATTTTCGCTCCTATGCCACCAAAATGTGGAACGCCCTACCAACAGTCATTAAGACATGCGAATCCCTTGACTCCTTCAAAACCGCTCTCAAAGGGCACCTACGGATGGCTGCAATTCGAAACTGGCCCCCGTAAAATCTGAATCCCCCCCACCGCCCCCCTTTTCCCCTCACTGTATATGTTTCTTTTCCCTTTTTACCTCCATTATGATGAATTCCTGTTCTGTTCTTTGTCTATATAGAAGTGTCTATTTGTACGTCTCTAAATGTTTTGATGAATTGAACATGGTGGACCCTGTTGTAAACAAGTGTAATGCTTAATTGGGTCGTCCACTCACAGTTAACAGCCTTTGTATTGACTTTGTGCTTGAAATGTACTGTAATTCTGCAAACTGTTAATAACATTTTCAATCAATCAATCAATGGCTGAGTATGACCTGTTAAGTGATTGTTCTTCTGGTGAAAGGAAGTGAATATTTCATATGCAAATTTATAAACTGAAACGGTACAACAGGTTTGACCGATGGAGGGCTACATTTACATTTTGATTACATTAGTTAAGACCACAGGTGTAGAAATAAAAATCACACCTGTGTGAACTGAGTGGTGTAAGGTCTTATATAGACTGATCAGCTGTGGTCTGACGTAATGTCTGACGTAATGAAATCACACCCGTGTGAACTGGGTGACCATAGCAACCATGCTCATTTTTTGGTACGAACAGACAAGACACGTAAACTAACAAAGCCAGTTGTAGGAGTGGTTTACACCACTCAAAAAAGGAGGTAAAGATGGATGGAGTGAGGGAGAGTCTCTGAGGGTGGTATGGCAGGGTGGGCGACAGGGGTGTTACGTTTTCCAAACTAACTCGAACAGTACTAGCGCCACACCGCGGTTGTGTGTAAGGCATACTGCAGTATCGAGTTCATAACCGCGATTATTATTTTATTACAATTTTTGCCCCATGATTTTGTAACCCATTTTTCACCTGGTGCCAATTGGGCGCTAGCCGCGCTACTCTCCCTCTGCCAAACTTGGGGAGAGCCCAATTCTTTGTTGAATTCATGAGGAGTGACCACTAGGCCACCTCCTATCACCTGAGGGGTATTTCCTCGGTAGAACGTAGCGGGTGGAAGGAACACGTTATTCCAACCAGTTCCTCTCCAGGCAGGGGCCCCGGCTGACCAGGGGGAGGCCCCTGAACTGAGCTCATGCTTCCTTCAATGCGTGAGGTGGCGCTACAGTTGGGTGCCACCGATATTGTCCCTTATCATTTGACCCATTTAGGCCTGACCTCAAAATTTTAAAAAATCCTTCTAAATCCTCCAGTTTTCTGAAATAAATATTTTCACGATTTTTCAAAAATAGCAGACCTACAAGCTCGTAGCGCGCCACTCGGTGGCGCGCTATGAGCTTGTAGATCTGCTATTTTTCAATAGCTAAATTATAACAACGTTTAAAACACAAAGGGGTTCCCGCCCAAAATGGGTTAACTGTCCTTTTGCGCAGATCACGCAAACCTCAGCAAAAAGAAAAGGACAATATCGATGGCCTCCAACTGTACCATGCCCCTTATATTATTATTATTATAACTATTATTATTATTATTATATATATATGTTTTTAGGTATCGCTCAATACCGTCGGTAAACAGTAATGTATTACCGCAATAACAAAAAAATCCATAAATCATGAAATTCTACCGAAAGGGCTAACTGATCACTTGTTTCTTTCTATTGTGGCTGCACTTGGACTTTACAGCAGGTCTGTTGCTTTTATCTTTCTCTTTGTTAAAATTGTGTATCCCTCTTGAATGCTCATTTCATATTGGATGTATGTTCTCTCTCTCTCTCTCTCCCTCTCCTCCGTCCTCCTGTCTCTCTCGCTATGTGTGCCAATTTAGAATGAAGGTGGGAAAAAATGCAGTTGTCATGTCCAATCTTGCAGGTCACACTTCACACCCACGTTTCACTATGTATCTTCCTCCCTCTCTCTTTCTCTCTTTCTTTCGTCTCTCTCAGGCGTTCAGCTCTATCATTCTGCACTATGTATCTTAGTCCAGTTCCTGATGCTGAGGCTCATGGGAAGGACGATAACGGCCATCCTGAGCAGTTTCATCTTTCAAATGGTGAGTGCTTCCTTGTCCCCCCCCCCCCCCCCCTCTTTTGCTCCTTGTCTCCTTGTGCTTGGTGGTGATGCAGGTTCACTTTATGGGCTCTTCCTCCCCCTCTATCCACCCTCGCACTCTTTCACTGCAGTGGTTCAGGCGCTGCCTGCCAGATTGTGCGCCACGTGCAGCTTAAATGTTTTTTTTTCCTGGGGCTTTTTTCTAATTGCAATGGGATGCTTTGTGAGAGTGCAGCTTGGGTATTTTCTCATGCTATACAATGAATGAAGTATATAGGGCTATGCCTATGTTAAGTGGTTACTGGTAATCTCACTTGGCATAGAAAATTGCAGAATGAAATAAGTCAACGTGACTTTATTTGTGATATCCCGATACATTAGGTAGGCAACTATATGCCTACACTGACCAAAAATATATCACAGACACACAGAACTCATGTTATCGCCATTACCGTTTGGTCTTTTCTGGGCTAAATATGCTTGATTCACTTATATGGTTCATACCCTTCTTGGTTTAAATATGCTTGGATTGTATGTATGCATGTGTGTTTATGTTTAATCATTGAAATATGGCCGAATGCTAGTATATTGTGTACGTAATTGTTCAGTGGTGGAAAAAGTACTCAATTGTTTTACTTAAGTAAAAGTACCAATACTGCAATTTAGAAGTACTTCGTTACAAAAAGTACGGAATTGAAAATGTACTTGAGTGAAAGTACAAAAGTTTCGGCATAAAAATGTACTTAAAGTACTAAAAGTAAAAGTACTCATTGTGCAGAATGTGCCATTTCACAAGTTCAAAATGTGTACAAAATCTATTGAAAATAGCCGATCTACAAGCTCACAATGCGTCACGTTGCGACGCATTTTGAGCTTGTAGATCGGCTATTTTCAAATGGCCGAAATGTATAGGGTTGAAGTGGTTAATGTATGTAAAAATTAAAATCGCCAAAGTAACTAGTAACTAAAGTTTTCAAATGATTGTAGTGAAGTAAAAGTACAAATTTCGGCTCTAAGATGTAGTGGAGTAGAAGTAAAAGTACTGTATATTGGAAATACTCAAGTAAAGTACAAATACCTCAAAATTTTACTTAAGTACAGTACTTAAGTAAAAGTACTTAGTTACTTTCCACCACTGTAATTGTTATTGATATTTGTGCTTTCCTGTATCTTTCCGCAGGTATACCTGCTGGCAGGCTATTACTTCACGGCCACGGAGGAGTATGACATCAAATGGACCATGCCCCATTGTGTCCTAACGCTCAAGCTCGTTGGTATGTTGAGGAGTATGTTGAGGTGTATGTTGAGGTTGGTATGTTGAGGTGTATGTTGAGTATGTTGAGGTTGGTATGTTGACGAGTATGATATCAAATGGACCATGCCCCATTGTGTCCTCACGCTCAAGCTCGTTGGTATGTTTGGTCTTATGGAGTATGATATCAAATGGACCATGCCCCATTGTGTCCTCACACTCAAGCTCGTTGGTATGTTTGGTCTTATGGAGTATGATATCAAATGGACCATGCCCCATTGTGTCCTCACACTCAAGCTCGTTGGTATGTTTGGTCTTATGGAGTATGATATCAAATGGACCATGCCCCATTGTGTCCTAACGCTCAAGCTCGTTGGTATGTTTGGTCTTATCTCCTTGAGACACACGCCCCTCGTTATCTCCATGTTTTTACTCTCCATCCTTAACCGTGAACCTTATCTGTTATCAATAATGTTGCTTTCAGACTTTTGATCTGTAAAAGCGGCCATGTAGGCCTTTGCTGGTGCCACGTTATTGATTCATCCCTGTTGCCGTAGTAGTCGTGCTGTAGATCTCCCACTACATCACTGTGGGGCCAGACCCATTTTTATGGGTCATGAGTAAATATCTTTATTATTATTATTACTTGCGCAAGCAGAGCGTGTAAGTATTGTGGTCGTGCTGGCTTTTTTTTTATGCGTATGCTCGGAGGTAAACGGTATATACTAGATGTTGACGTAATTCCAATGTCTGGTTATAACTGGCAGTCGATGGTGACGTAATTAGGATATGTTTCAGTGTCTGGTGAATTAAAGGTATGTATGTATGTATGTATGTATGTACATACGTATGTACGTACATACAGACATATTTGTAATCTGACGGCCAAGCTAAACCAGGCTTTTCGCACACAAAACGCGCACGTTTACCCCCGCGCGTGCGTTTAATTTAGGTCCAGTCCTATTTTAAAAAACACACGCGCGGGCCGCGCGTTTAGGGTAAACGCGCGAGAAAAGCCTGGTGTAGCTTGGCCGTCAAACCTATCTTTATTATGTCACCATCAAAAGCCAGTTGTAACCCGACATTGATACATATCTTAATTTACGTCACCATCAACATCTAGTATATACCTCCGAGCATACGCATAAAAAAAGACAGCCGACCACAGTATAGTACTTACAACTTACATACATACGTTACCTGTTACCCAACCAATATTGAAACGTATCGTAATTACGTCACCATTGACAGCCAGTTATAACCCGACTTTAGTATTTAATTTCAATGTTTTACAGAGAGGCTGAGATTTGAAAGTTGGAAGTTCGTAGTAGGCACTCAACAGTGCAGTTCTAGTTATTTAATTATTTAAAAAGATTAAAAAAATATTGAGAGAAATTCATGCAAGAAATAAAAAGAGAATTTCGTGAAAGAAATTGCAGTATTACGAGCTCACAAGCTCGTTGCATTGTGGCTTAGTTGTAGATGTGCTATTTTCACTACTCAAATTTCTCTTTTGGGTCTCGACTCTCGAGCTACAGGGTTTAGGAACCACTGCTGCAGATCTAATGAATTTTTAATTGCATTTTTATAGCAAAGTGCTCAAAGAAAGCGTGGGAAGCGTCCTCACTTCCCACATTCACACACCAATGGTGGCAAGCTCACACCAACCAATACGTTGACAACTGGTTAATTGGTTATGCACTATGACACCTACATTTTACTTTGACCTTGAAATCGGGACTCAATATACTGTATATATATAACACAACATTCCTCCATGGCTGCATTTCACTGTCAGAAAAGCTTGTGGCCCAAGCCACTTGTTGAGAAACCCTGGACTAGACCTTGGTGATCAAGTAACCCAACTAAGCGACACATAACGTATGAATTGTTGTATATTCTACTGATCATGGCAATCGTACTCTGATGCTCGTTGCCTTTTCTAATTGCAGGCTTGGCATTTGATTACTATGATGGCGGAAAGGAACCGGTGAGTTGATTTGATCTCTCTCTTTCCGTTGTGATTGTATTTGCTCTCAGCTGATGTGTTACTGTCTGCCTTGAAGGGATGTATAAATATTTGCAAAAGGCATTCTTTGTCAATCTGCAGCCCTAACTGTCTTTGAATGTACTTTCTCCTGTGTTGTGCTGTATGTATACAGACAGTCTGTGTAACTTACTCTTTCATTCTGTCCTCATGGGGAAGAGAGGGAGAGATTGTGTTTTTGATAGGAAGGCTAAAGTCTGCAGAACAGGATATACGTCGGTTATGTGGCTACGCTAGGTGTTAACGTTGAGCCTGGTTTTCTGTTATTATCACAGGTTTCTATTTCCAGACTCCTTTGCCAGCTTTTGGCGAAATCAATCTTAATATAATTCTTGTTTTGTTTGGTATGCCATCTCCCAGTTTTTATTTATTGAGGCAGATTTCTGGAAATACCGAAAGGGGGACTGCATGAGAGAGATACAGGAGAGACGATTTGATTCAAGGCCGATGGGTCTACGGTTGTGGAGACAGGGGCGTTATTCATCCCTACACTATCTCTGGGCAGATTGGAGTCACTTTAACGTATTGTCCTGCTTTGAAGTGTTCCTTCTTCTCATCTGAGCACTCTCCGTGCTCAGCTGTGGTGCTAGCAGCCCAGCTCAAGTCTGCTGTAACCATTAGTGCATTACTAGGTTGCTCTGTCTTTATTGTGCTTATCTCACCGTCATTTATCTAGGTTACAAAATACACAGGCTTATAGTGGAGACACTTGCTCAATGCCACTTAACTACATTACCTCTCCATATGCTTCACTTCCCTTTGTTCTTAAATAGCTCAAAGCCACTGCAGTTCACTGATTTACTTTGTTGCCTACCTTGCCTTGCTAGTTTTTTTTAATCTTCGCTTCACCATTGTAGAAAAACACCCACATCCTCTAATATTTACATTTAAAAAAATGTAGTTCATGCTGTTGATCCAGAGTGAGTGCAAGCCTCTACAAGCTTCAGTCACTAGATATCAGCTTCATATGCACTCAATAGAAACCTACTAGTGTTGCACGGTATACTGTTGTGTTGAAGGTTAGGAGTGATGGATTTTCACCGATGGCAGAGGCCGATAATCATATATAAATTTTAAACATTAACATAAATTGTGTTGAGCTGTGTCCTCTGCTCCTAAGTGGATGGGTTAAGAAGTGCAATGGGCCTTGCAGTGTTAGAGCCCGGGAGAGCAGTTAGGGGCTAGGTGCCTTGCTCAGGGGCACTTGGACAGTCCCTGAACTGGGGACTTTCTGTCTCCTAGATGGCCCCTCATTCCAGTCAACTGCCCCTAATGTCAGTTGTGCTAGACCAGGGGTTCTCAACCCGTGGGTCGCGACCCCTCGGGGGGTCGCCAAATTATTTTGGGGGGTCCCCAAAATATTTTCAAAAAAAAAAAAAGATTTTTTTTAAAATTTTATTTTCACGATTTTTCAAAAATAGCAGACCTACAAGTTCATAGCGCGCCACTCGGTGGCGCGCTATGAGCTTGTAGATCTGCTATTTTTCAATAGCTAAATTATAACTTGAATTATGCTTAAAACATCAAAAGGGGTTCCCGCCCAAAATGGTTTAAGGTTATTGTAGCAGTCAATTTATATTGGGGGTCGGGAGGGGGCGGGGCGGGGGTCCAGAGACATTGCCAAAGCATTTCCGGGGGTCCCCGGCCAAAAACGTTGAGAACCCCTGTGCTAGACCAGCAGTCCCCAAACCTTTTTGGCCGTGCCCCCCCTGTAACCTCCTGACCTAGCTGACGCACCCCCCCCAACGCTCAGTCTTGTTGCATTTGAACGAAAACTATACATTTTTAATATGATTATGGCAAATAATCACGGAATGTTACTGCACTGAGAGACACGCAGCTGCTGTATACTCCCGCAGCTGCTCTATACATCTCCTTACAACAGTGTTTTTTTGTTTGTGCTAAATAACACCATACAACCACCATTACCCTTTTCATGTCACGCACCCCCTAGAGGGCGTTCACGCACCACAAAGGGTGCACGCACCACAGTTTTGGAACCACTGTGCTAGACAATATTCACAATAATGTAAGTTCATGAGGAAAATTCTCAGTGCAAAGGTAAATGGTCTTCTCTGTCTGGCCTCATTGTTTGATCTTTTCATTAGGAACAGACTACCGGGTATTCTAGCTAAATATCAGGGCAGTCTCTACAGCCCATAATAGTTAAATGGGCTGGTAGGTAGGTGCTAGTTTGTGTTCAGTGTAGATTATGGTCGACTCGCAGTGATATTTGTAACAGGATACGGATACGCTCATTACAGTGATCATTACTCTACCTTGCCTATCGTCTTCGTTTGTTATCTGTTGTCCATTTTGTTTGTCACCCCTCTCTGCCTTGGCTCCTGTTCTGTCTCTCTTCCTCTGATCCTTTCTCTCACTCCACTGTTGTGTTCACCCCTTTCTCATCTGTACGTGTCCTGTCCCTCTATCCTGGCATGGCCAGATAAATTAGTCTGGAACTTCTGTGTGGGAGCTTTTTTCCCCCGAGGGGCGGATTCAAACATCACAGCAAAACATTCTGATAAACCCACCCAATATTATACTACTAGGCCCTGAACAACTTTGGGGGAAGCAAACTTCAATCACAACCGAGCAGAGTTGTGATTAAGACTAATCTGCAGATGTTGTTTTTTTCCACTGACAGATTTGTCTGGTTTCTAGGCTACTGTCCCTCACCCAGTCATTTCTCTCTCTTGCTTCTCTCTCTCCCATCTCCAGCTCCACTGCCCCCCTTTCATGACTCACACAATCCCTCTTTTCTCCCTCAGGGGATATTACTTGGCTCACCAGGGTCAAAGAGTTCAAGAAATTCAATCCCTATCCGAGTGGATGAGATTTGGATTTAGGTGTTAAAGATATTATTTTATGAATCAAATTTAGATTTCTTATTGACATAGTTCTAATTCTTTGATCGTAGATCGGATGTCAAAGTGCTGTTTTTCCGCACTGCCCAATGAACTGCCCAAAATCCAAATATGATGCAATCGGAAAGGGATTCTTCTTCTTTCGTGCATCATCCTCAAATGTCCAACTCAGTATCGAGTAGCCACGCCCTTGTCTCTGGTCCCACGTGGAAGAGGCCGGCCTCCGAAGGAGGTCTGTACAGGGGGCAGGTGTTAATTATGTGCTCGGCAGATTGCTCAGGCTCGCCGCACTCGCATGCTGCACTGTCCGCCAAGCCCCACCTCTTCATTGCTGATTTGATCTGGAAAGGGATTAAAGGTGTTGAACTCTTGGGCCTTGAAATTGGAATGTTCCTGGTTTGATCCCCTGCTCAAGTGTCCATGAGCAAGACACCGAACCCCTATAGCTGCTTCCTGGGGTACTGCTCAGTAACCCACTCTTCATAGTTTATACGAGTTCAGTTTAGGACAGGGGTCCTCAACTGAACTCAACCGCGGACCACCTCTCTGTGGACCCTGGGCAAAAAAAAGAAGAAAAAATTGTGGTTTTTTTGTGTTTTTTTTACTTTACAAAATAAAAGTGTTCTTTGTGCCTCAACACAATACCTCTCATTTGCTGTGAATTTTTGGAGGGGAATATTTGTGAAACATTTTATTTCCATACTCTGCACCCCAGTATTGGTTGGTTGGGAGGGGATCCGATTTGTATAAGCTTGCCTTGGTGTGACTGTACTAAAAAATATAGAGCCCCGCTCTCCGCTGGCCGCTGCATGGCCCGCGCTGCGTGGCATGGGACCGGACCTTAGTCTTTTTCAAAAATTATTAGTGGACCTTCAGCATTTCTAGTTGAGGACCCCTGGTTTAGGACAAAACCTGGTCTTTGACCTTTCCTCTTTCTGACCTCCTCCCTCCTTCAGGAGGAGCTGAATGCAGAGCAGCAGAAAGGAGCACTGCGCACCGTCCCCTCCCTGCTGGAGATGTATGGCTTCTCCTACTTCTATGGAGGCTTCCTGGTGGGGCCCCAGTTCACGCTGCGCAGCTACCAGAGGCTGGTGGCAGGGGAGCTCACCGACTCCCCTGGACAGCCTCCCAACAGGTACAGAGGCCACTCTTGAACATTTTCATGTCACGGACCCCTCAAATGAATATGTATTTTGCGGCGGAAACCCCATTTCAAAAGATTTTTGTGACGGGGATCCTCATACAAGACAATTTTTTTATTTTATTATATTATTTATTTATTTATTGTCAAATAGCTGAACTTCAAGCTCACAATGTCTCAAGTAAAATAACAATAAAATCACATTATTATTATTATCATTATTTATTATTATTTGTTTTTCCAAAGAGCTGACCTACAATCTCACAACACCCCGCAAGGCAACACGTAGTGAACGGCTAATTTCAAGGGTAGTAGTTAAACTGATTTTGATGCTAGATTACCTAATTAGCTGGGGATCCCATGGGACCACATCAAGGACCCCTGGGGGTCCCTGAACCCCACTTTAGACCCCACTTTACAAACCACTGAGGTAAAGGGTGGAGGGAGGGAAGGAGAATGCAATTCACGGTCCAAGAAATCGAAGTGTGGGTGGAAGATTGGAGGGGTTTAGAATGGATTGGATTTGGACAAAAGGGAGGGATCTCTCTCTTTCGTGCATCATCAGATGGCCAGCTTGGCATTGTGTAGCTATGCCCTGGTCTGGTCCTACATCGAAGAGGCCGGGTTCTGGAGTTGGCCTGCGTAGTAGGGGGCAGGTGGTAATTAAATGCTCGGCAGTCTGCTCAGCCTCGCCACACTCGCATGCTGTCAGCCAAGCCCCACTTAACCCATTTTGGGCGGGAACCCCTTTTGGTGTTTTAAACATTATGTTATAATTTAGCTATTGAAAAATAGCAGATCTACAAGCTCATAGCGTGCCACCGAGTGGCGCGCTACGAGCTGGTAGGTCTGCTATTTTTGATAAATCGTGAAAATGTGTCGCAAATTTGGAATATATATATTTTTCAGAGCGAACGTTTTTAACTCAAATCTTTGCTTCTGGGGAAGTCCCTGGAACAACATAATTTCAGATGGGGGTCGGCGGCCAAATACATATCATTTTTGGGGTTCTTGACATGAAATATTGAGCACCACTGACATATAAACATAGGTATTTCAGATGATTTAGAAGACATTTTTTTTAAATTTCGATGTCGGGCCTAAATGGGTTAAGGGAGGGATGAAGAGATGGAGGATGAAAGAAGGGATAGAGAGAGGTAGGTAGCGGACCGATGGATGGCAAGAAAAATAGAGGGATGGACGAGGTAGGGAGCAGAACAGAGCGTAGATCAGCACTGCAGAGACGAGCCCTTTCTGTCCGTCATTGACATCATTAACTTCTCTTTTTCTCTTTGTCACCTCTCCTCTCTTTCCCAGTGTTCTTCCTGCCATGAAACGCTTCTCCCTGGGTCTCGTCTGTCTGGTTATATATACAATATTCAGCCCTCACTTCGAAGACAGCTATTTTCTAACGGATGAGTACGAGGTGAGAACCGTTGAACAAGTCCACTTTTTAATTCACACTCCGTGAAGTACGCTCCACTTTAGTGTTGTGCTAAAATGTCCCCTTTTTATGTTCTATAACGCTGAAGAAATGCAGGCTGGATGATGCATTGGCTGACACTGTACTTTTGTACACTATGATCGTCATGCACTCACTGACTAATATCCTGTTCAATGGCTCTAATGTATTTTGTTTCTAATGCCAAGTACCTGTATCTTTTCAAACAGGCCCAGCCTTTCTGGTATCGCTGTGTATTCATGCTGATCTGGGCTAAAGTTATGCTCTACAAATATGTCAGCTGTTGGGTTATAGCGGTAAGTTGTTTCTTGACTTTAGTCTTTATTACTTTTGTATTACTTATTATTATTATTATTATTATTGTTGTCCAGGGAAAGTTGGCTCCTCATACTTTGAATGCTCTCCCTTTTTGAGGGGAGCCAGTTTTATTGTGGTGGGTTGTCCCTTTTCATCAGGCCCACCTTTGTGATCCAATATCTCCAATGATTCCGCCGCTGTGTGCCAACTTCCGGACCCATCAATTGTGCTGCCGTTAAACATTAAAGTTAACGCCGCCCAAACTGGAGGCAGTTCAGTTCTATACACTAGGGGCTTCCCATCTCAATCGCAGTAAACATGCAGCGCTAGGAGCTGCCTAATACAAACGCAGTCTACGCGCACAGCTAGGCGCTCCCTGTACAACCGCAGTCTACTCTACATACACAGCTAGACGCTCCCTGTACAACCGCAGTCTACTCTACATACACAGCTAGACGCTCCCTGTCCAACCGCAGTCTACTCTACATACACAGCTAGGCGCTCCCTGTACAACCGCAGTCTACTCTTCATACACAGCTAGACGCTCCCTGTACAACCGCAGTCTACTCTACATACACAGCTAGGCGCTCCCTGTCCAACCGCAGTCTACTCTACATACACAGCTAGGCGCTCCCTGTACAACCGCAGTCTACTCTACATACACAGCTAGGCGCTCCCTGTACAACCGCAGTCTACTCTACATACACAGCTAGACGCTCCCTGTACAACCGCAGTCTACTCTACATACACAGCTAGGCGCTCCCTGTACAACCGCAGTCTACTCTACATACACAGCTAGACGCTCCCTGTACAACCGCAGTCTACTCTACATACACAGCTAGGCGCTCCCTGTACAACCGCAGTCTACTCTACATACACAGCTAGGCGCTCCCTGTACAACCGCAGTCTACTCTACATACACAGCTAGACGCTCCCTGTACAACCGCAGTCTACTCTACATACACAGCTAGGCGCTCCCTGTACAACCGCAGTCTACTCTACATACACAGCTAGACGCTCCCTGTACAACCGCAGTCTACTCTACATACACAGCTAGACGCTCCCTGTCCAACCGCAGTCTACTCTACATACACAGCTAGACGCTCCCTGTACAACCGCAGTCTACTCTACATACACAGCTAGACGCTCCCTGTACAACCGCAGTCTACTCTACATACACAGCTAGACGCTCCCACTACAACCTCATGCCTCTTTTACACGGCGACCATCTCCAGATAAAACGGCAAAGTCCTGTTGCGTTCTCAATTTTTATTGACCCTTTACACGAGAACACACACTTTATGAAAACGCTATAATGTCGCTAGGTGGCGGTAACGGGCTGCCAAATAGACCAGTCACCCACGTACAAGAAGAAGAACCCCTTCACGCCACGGGATGGTTATATTCTTTTATAATAGAGCGTCGCAGTCCCGCCCCCTACCATGGACCAGGAAATGAATCCCAATGCATTTTTCCCATAGACATTTCTTAAAGTATTTATTTAAAGACGGTTACGCCACGGACAAAGCCAACTCGAGTCGTGACAACTCATGACAACACAAACAATATTTTGGACAAATAATTACAAAGAAGAAAAACAACAAAAAAAGTGTTGTAACCTGCCGTTTTTTTCTTCTTTCTAATTATTTGTTCGGCCCAAAAAATTGTGTTTGTTGTCATGATTTGTCACGACTCGAGTTGGCTTTGTCCGCGGTGTAAACGTCTTTAAATAAATACTTTCTGAAATGTCTATGAGGAAAATGAACGGAGAATAATTTCCTGGTCCAGGGTAGGGGGCGGGACTGCGACGCTCTATACATTAGGCTACATAAACGCTGCTGCCGTGGCTGCCGCCTATCACAAGGCTTTTTATTTACATCATGGTTTTACATTCACCATCGCTGATGAGCAGCGCTTTGTAGGCGAGGAGGGAGGCTTGTTCAGGAACTCCATTATATCATATATGGCTCTGCATCAATGTAATAAACATATGCGCTGTGAGCCATGATGTCATAAGTTTTGCGGATTCACCGTTTTGCCTGTTTACATGGAGAAGGGATAAAACGGCGTTCTCAAAGGTTTCCACTCTGGAAGGTGGTTTCACTTTGTTGCGTTTTCACCACCTGAAAACACCATTCTCATCTAAAGGGACACCAGAAAACGATACTTTATTCAGCCGTTTTCTATGAACACCGTTCTCCTGTAAAGACCACCTCAGTCTACTACACACACAGCTATGGGGCTACCCAGTACAACCACAGTCTACTACACACACAGCTATGGGGCTACCCAGTACAACCACAGTCTACTACACACACAGCTATGGGGCTACCCAGTACAACCACAGTCTACAAACATGACTAGGGGAGACTGTCACGCTGTAAACACCGCTAGGGGCTGCTGCCCAGTACAATAATCGTCTACTGTTTGATGAATGAGTAGCTTCACTGACTGGAGCAGTTGATGCTGAAGTTACCAAATTCAAGAACATTTCGGGGGGCCCATTGGCCTAATGGTCCAGGTGCATGCCACGTATAGGCTCTGTCCTGACAGCGTGTCGTGTGTTCGAGTCCGTTCATGACGACCTTTGCTGCTTGTCTCTCCCTGTCTCTTCCTCCCTCTTTCCTGTCTGTCTTCACTGTAACTATCAATAAAGGTACAAAAGCCAAACAAATCTTAAAAAAAAACAAAAAAACATTTCAACTAACTTCGTTGATGCTTGGGAAGACCACGTCTCATTCTCCCAATATCAATTTAGCTGTCTCAATCTCACTTCTCTAACCTCTGTCACTGGTTCTCCACTGTTGTCACACTGTCTTGACAGAATACAATATTGCCTTGAACATAACCTCGGGACCTAATATAATAAGCTTAGACTTAGACGGAACATTGATTCAATCCACTAGTCGAGTGTCTGCGCCCCAAATGTGGACACTGTCCAGAATACAGACAAGAATACTACAGGTCTGCTTTGCATACCACACTCATTGTGCACCCATCACCACACCAGGCTTTGCATACCTTTCCCATACATTCCTCTTCTGGTAGATTTTCTATGGCACACCTTGATGAAGATGTGCACTCACTGCAGTTTATCTGGTTGTGCACTCACTGCAGTTTATCTGGTTCTGGAGACTAACGGTGTGACTCAACTAGTCTAGCCTTTAAATCTTAATGGTTTTTATTGGTTACTATTTCTGCGTCCAGAAAAACATGTCTGTCTAACCATAAAATAATCATGCCATTGTCTCTCATTCACTCGTCTCAGACTTAAAAACAACTCCACAACATATCAATGTCAAATATCAAACTGTCCGGACTCCAAAAAAGAAACTTACAATCTTGTTGGCAGCATAAATATTTGGCCTATCCATTTGACACCCCACACACCCAGTTAATGTAACTAGGTGAAGGCTACATAAACGTCATAGCTGAAATGTCGGCACGTCAAATAAATGTTTAGAGTTATTATTAGCATTAGGAGGTGCATGAGTCCATTCTATACATTGGTTTGGTATCATAGCCTTACTTCTAACATTTATAGTGTCTACGGTATATTACAACGCCACCATTCACCCCTGACCCACTCCATGGTCAGTATCAAATTTCTGTCTCGTATATTTTGTTCCAAACCACATTGCCTCTCCCCGTGCATGCCAGCTGCTGTGCACATCCAGTTTGACTCGACTGTGCCGTCTCTGCGTGTTTCAGGAGGGTGTGTGTGTACTCGCTGGCTTGGGCTATAATGGAATCGGAGAGGATGGAGAGCACAAGTGGGACGCCTGTGCCAACATGAAGATGTGGTTGTTTGAGACCACGCCTCTTTTCACGGGAACGATCTCCTCGTTCAATATCAACACCAACGCCTGGGCGGCCAGGTCAGTGTCTCGTACCAACTGTCTCTGTCTCTCCCTGAAGGCTCTCTTTCTCTCCGTCTCACCTCAACCACCTGTCTCTCTGCTGGTCTCACCTCTTTTGAGTTGTCTTACCTCAACCACCTGTCTTTCTGTCTGTGCCAGGTTGTTTTGCAGTACTGTAACTTGATCTACTTGGTTGGTAACTGTTAAACACAGGGTAAGGAGATGTCATTCATTGTGTGTCGTAGGCAACATCGCCTGAGTAATGAATAACCACGCCTCTTGGCTAGTTTTCTCTCTGCCACATAAACCTAAAAGGTCTCTCATTCACACTGCCAAAGATAATAATGGTAGCCTACATGGTGCTTGGGGCAGGCGGATATCTATTCTACGTCCGAGCATAGACATGGTAACGCCCCGCCTGCCTCTGATTGGCCTACCGACACTGCCGGCCTTACCAGACTTTCCTCCGAGGTGGATAGCTATATGCTGGATAGTAGATAGATAGATAGATAAGAGGTTACTCTGTGGTGGGAAATAAATAAATAATACAAGTACGATATAATACCATAGACTGTATAATACAAGAGAATGACAGCTTGGCACGCACGACAGTAACTTTATATGTTTTGTAGAAGAGGCAAACTAATATATTTATGCCGTTTATTTTACATTTGTGTAAACTTGAAACATTATTGTACTGTAAAAAGGTCTCTATTCCCTTGATCTTTATCTTTTTTAGTATAATAGTAGTTTACTATAATTAGATTAATACATGATAATCAACACTAACACTTTAATTTAGAACACACCCAAATCAAATCATACAAATACGTGTTCAATCAATCATTCAATCAAAGTAAACCACGTTACCATGTCTATGCTCGGATGTAGAATAGATATACGCTTGGGGCAGTGGCTCACAGGCTCAGTGGTCTCACTGTTGCCTCACAGCAAGATGGTCTTGTGCTGCTCAGTTAATGCCTGTTGCTCCTTGTAATTAGGATGGGTTAATCAAATGCAGAGTTTACCCACCTAAAGTGTAAGGCTGGCTAAAGTCAGTTGCTGGAAATTTAGTTGAAACAAAGTTTTCTAATAGCATAGTGTAAAGATCTCTAAAATATACTTGAGACTCAGCTGCAACAGTTTAAAAGCACTTGAAACTTGTTTGAAACTCTACTGCAACAGTTGCAAACATCTCAACTAGTGAAATGCAACAGCCAAAGCATTGATAACATGCCAGGTGACTATGTCAAACTAATGACTGTTGGTATTTCATGTGAATGACTCCACAACATGGACACCTAATTTGACAAAAATTGGACAAAATAAATTGTCTTTCTTTTTTCATACTGACGTGTGAAAAGCTTAGCTAATTTAGTGGAATAAACTATTGGCTGCTAAATCAAGACGGTTGCATGCGACTTTGATTTTTTTTTTAATTGGTTCATGTATCTGTCAAGTTGCATGAAAGTGATGTTCCATGCACCGGCAACTATAGTTGTGTGAATGTTTCACTGTGTAAAGCCAGGCTAGGCGAACTCAAATCTAAACTCAAAACCAAATCAAAACTTGGTAAAGTGGCGGTGAGGGCCACTGTCTTTATGACACGTAGAATCAAAACATTGTGGTTAAAATGGTCACTGATGTAAGTAGTTAGGAGCCCTTATGACGACAGTGCAAGTTTAGAGTAAACAACATGAACTTTAATAAACTGACAACAGGGTAAGTGGTCAATTAAATGGTGCCAAGAAAACAAATAAGTGCTACTAGGGGCGACCTGATAGCAAAGCAATTAGGACACATACTGTACCACACAATGCCCAATCAGTGAGGCCCCAGTTTGATTCCTGGCCAGCCGGACCATGATTTGCTGAATGTCATTTCTCTACTCTCCACATTTGCTGTCTCTCTTCGCTGTCGCTTTTAAATAAAGGCATAGAAATGCCGTACGAAAAAATACTTTAAAAGGGAATGAAAAAACAAGTAAGTCCTAGGCCTCATTCACACGTATCAAACACAGATCAATCAAATGTTTGGTAATTTTTTTGTTTTTTTTAGGCCACCACAATGCTTTTCCAAAGGGAGTCGCATGGTTTGACCAAACATTTTTGTTTGATGGGGAAGGGGGGGGGGGTCGGGGGGGGGGGGGGCATAACACCACCAGCAATCAGCTATCAAACACAAATGTTTGGTCAAACCATGTGACTCCCATTGGGGAAAAAATGACATTTGTTTGATATGTGTGAATGAGGCCCTACAAGGTAACTAGGTTTGCAGGTACACATGACACCAAAACTAGCATTCGTCTAAATAACGTACTTGGCATCTGCGGACAAGCAAACGGGTAACATGCATCTACATTACATACTGTACATGGCATACTGTATGTGAACAAGTAAACATAGCATATCTAGATGACCCAGAATCAGGATTGACAGTAGCTCAGGAGGTAGAGCGGATGCTTGGGGATTTGGAAGTTTCTGGGGTTTGATCCATGGCTTAGGATCAAAGTGTCCTTGAGCAAGACATTGAACCCCTAACTGCTCCCAATGAGCAGGTTGGTGCCGTGCATGATTGCCTGCAAATGTACGTGTGACTAATGCACATTTGTAAAGCGCTTTGGATGGAAGGCATTATTGCACCATTTACCATCTATCTGAGAGGTGAGGTTGCAGACGGCGACAGAAGATAGGGAGTGAGTTTGCAGTCTTCTTGACTGATGGGGGAGGTCAATATACTGAGAGCCAGGAGGGAGAAGTGTCTGATAGGGAGACACAGGAGGAAATGTAGCAGGATTTGATCCTTGGATCACAAGAGGCTATTTGCCGCATTTAACTAAAAAGCTGTTGGTGTTTAGCTTGCTGAAATGGTATTTTATGGATGATGTTCCTACTCTTGTTAGCAGGGAAATAGTCGGAGGCTTTTTTTGTTCTTGCTATAAAAAAATTGCAATTCATATTATATTTTCCGTTGGCGTCCATGCGTTGTGAACCGTTGATGTGATGAAATCCCAGTTTAGTTCCCTCTGCCCACCCCACTAGTTTAGAGAACGACTGTGACCACCTGAATAAATCATTACATCGAATCAAGTACAGTACTTTTCAATCCCCCAAAAACAAAGAATAGTGAATGATTTAGTGCCTGGAACATAGGCAGAAAATACTGTATTGAAGTTATAGTCGTATTGTCATCAATCTTAACGTTATCACCTAAAAACAGGTTTTGTTCGACCGTTTTATTTTATTACTCTGAACCAAGCAAGTATATGTTACATCAGACCCCTCAGCACCCTCCACAGCCCAAATGGAATGTTCCTCTATTCCATTTCTTTTAATGTTATGCAATCAGACTGATTCGACTGCCAATCTCTCAGCTGAACACACACACACACACACACACGCACACACACACCTTCTCTCTGCAGTGCTCTAGTCTAAAATGACTGGAGTCTGTCTCATTTCTCTCCAAAAGCCCTTGAATTTGATGGTGGGATGATTAAGGAGTGCTGTGATTTAGTAATCTCACACTTCATATCGCACACACCATACCTGTAACTTTCATTAGCCCCTTTTCTTTTTTTTTCTTTTTTATTCTTCCAGGGGCCACAAGGGGCCGCCCCCGTGTAGCCGCATTGTAGTGTGGCAGTATGTAGTTGGGAACATTTGGGACCAGGCTTATTCTGTATTTATCTTGTTACATCCTAGTTTATCTACTCTTACATGTACCTATCCTGTATTTCATTCTTATTTCTCTACTCTTACATGTACTGTACCTGTCCTGTGTTTCATTCACCTGGATTTCCCCACAGGGATCAATTAGTTTTATCTTGACTTTCGCACCCCTTTAATTTATTTTGAAGGCATTTCTTTCTTCTGGTCTGAATATGGGGGCCAATTACATCACTACTACTGTACTCATGATCACATTGATGGAAGCTGGAACCACAGGGGGAATATCTATACCTGTCACTCACTTCCAGAATGGAGGCAAACGTTGCTATGGCAATGTCAGTCAGTTTGCAATAATGAGTGAGTAGTTGACTGAGGGGTCAATCATCTATAGCTTCTGTTTTATCTGGCCCTCCATAATTTAATAGCACGATCGTTTACCTGTAAATATAAACTTTGTAGCTTTTTCATGACCGCTAGTGACTCATGAGCCAAATTAGAACCCGTAACAAGTCAGCCTTTGTGTCGTCTATGGTTAAGCACACACCTGTTTCACCGGGTCACCTCACTCATGTGGACATATTGTCACAGTACAGACTACAGAGCGAGCAGTCATCCCTAAGTGCAGTCACACTTACAATGTCTGTCCTTGGTCGACCTACATGCTAAACGGGACTAGTTATTTTTAGGCTAGTACACTTTACTACCAACTTATAATTTCTCTGGCACACAGTCAAGCCATTTTGATAACAAAAGGACCCAGTTACATTTTTGGATAAACATTACCTTCGTCAGGACTAACAACATAGTGTTGTTATTCTGCGTACATCACTGTTACGCTGACATAGGATACATTGTTGTGGCCATGATAACAAAGGTAGCTCTTTCTGTCTAAATGGTACAAGGATATATTCACACACCAACCGATTTGAGCTGAAGGTTAACATGGGAGCTTTTAAACAATTTACTATTATTTTCTTTGCTCCATGGCACCAAAGTGTACTGTTTAAAGTCACAGAAGAACCCTCAGTTCAGTCTTCATTGTTTGAGAATATAGATTTCATTTTTTTGCTGTTGCTCTTGTCTTCAGAGCAGTGATTCTCAACCGTTTACATTTCAATTTGATAAACATTATCCCATGGACCCCCATTTTTAGTCGTTATGCCAATTCATTCCTTAATTCTTTCAGTGCCATTGCCGTACATCTAGGTCAATTGAAGCCTATTTTTTGACACTACGCTTACCACCATTGCCGTTGATTAATGGCAATTGTGCTTTTATAGTGCATTAGATCGATCGAGCCATAATGCTACTTACGTTAGCCGGTTAGCTACAGTAGCTATGTTGTTAGCACAGCACTGGATCACCCATCTTAGATCGTCGTCGCCATAATAATCTGTTTCTTTCAATTGCCTGTATCTCCTATTCCTTGTCCCAGATGGCATTTTGGTCAAAACAACGTTTCTTTGACGGCACAGAGCTGGCGATGTGGAGCACTCCAGTGCCCCGGTTTGGATTCATATTGTAAACAAGGCCTGTCCAGGCTCCGTTGAGCTTCCTAGGTTAATACTACTTCCGGTAGACTGGAAATGTGGCTTTTCAAAATAAGAGCTCAAATGAAAAAAATGCTGGCGTGAATTCGATCCTAATTTTTCAATAAATGCTGGCGGATTAAGAGTTAACACACACATTTTTATGTGTTCTCACTGCTGTTGTATCCTACTGACTCACCTGCCAGTGAGGAGCCCCCACTGGGACGACGTAGACTAGAGCCTTCGTCCTACTCCTCCCACCCAACACACCCTGCTGACAGGTGCTGCCACAGCCTGTAGGAATACATGCAGTGGTGAATACCACCCTCCCCGCCCGGCATCCCTCCCCTGAACACGGGCCAATTGTGTTCGCTCAACAAAGCCGGATGTACCACGGTGTATTCGAACCCACAACCTCTGGTAGTGGGCAGGAATGGACTTGGACCCCTGTTTAATACAATTAATTTTTTTTACGTCTAAGAACATTTATATTGTTTGTCTATAATTTGGCCCATAATTCCTTTACTGTAGGTGTAGACTAGAGATACATGTTATTGTACGTTGTAGTTGTGAAATTGCTCGTACAGGTGGTGATGGTGAAGATTACCTATCAATAATTTAGTTGGGAAGCCCATTAACATTGAGAACCAACTAGACTTCTTCATTGAACTGACAGACAAGCGGTGTGGTTCTGGATAATCACGTTCAGATGTTTCCTGTCATCCCAGTTGCTATGCAACAACAACTGCCAGGTGAGAGGAGTGCAAGTTGATAAGTAGCTATGGGGGAAGTTGGTAGAAAAACCCATTAAGTGCTTATTGGTTGGCTGTCCTTGTACAGTACAGCCATGCATGTAGAGGTAAACAGCTCTAAAAGCACCGCTGTTCTGTCATGTTGCACTCCTAATACAACAGAATTGTGTTGTGACTCACTGACTGCATTCGGTGTAACTGATTCTCTCGAATTACGTTTAATTGGATGATTGGTTGCAATGAAACTGACAGGTTCACAGCAGTAACCTTTCTAGGCCATGCAATCTTTCTTTTTCGATACATGTCCCTACTTCACTAAACTAAAAAGGCAAGCAGGTAGAGCAGGCCTATTTATATTATCAGTGGGAGTATGTGTGAGATTATGTGCAGGCTGCAGAATATGTTTTCTGGCGAAATGCTCTTTTCTGTGACTTGCATTAGATCAGATGCAACTATACCATTTTCTCTGGAGAGAAGCAATCAGCTGTAAGTGCCACTGTGATGTCGGCACAAGCTTGTAGATTTTGTTCTTTTTGGCACCCTTGTGCAGTGGGGCATAAATTAATCTTTAGGCCTCTCTTCTCATTTATCTCCTGTCCTCTGATGCACTGATCAGTGAACGGCGTGAAGACAAGTGATGCCCCATGTCATGGCTTTCTTTTGTTGTTTTATTTTCCAGGCATGTGTTCAAGCGGTTGAAGTTCTTGGGCAATAAGCTCTTATCTCAAGTCCTCACGCTGGTGTTCCTGTCTATCTGGCACGGCCTGCACTCCGGATACTTCCTCTGTTTCTCCATGGAGTTCATCATTGTCACTGTAGAAAGACAGGTATGTCACAGGCAGACAGAGGCCTGTCCTTGAAGAAGGGATTGGTAGCTTTGCTATAGTTACTGAACTGAACAGTAATAATTCCTTAGGTTATATGAGGAGAACAAGAAGGCTGTGTGTGCATGCTAACATGAAAGTTGAAGCTCACACATGATAGCCCTGTGAATAACTGCATGAAATTGACGCAGTTGACGCACTCAAACAAGTCTGTCCTCCAAATCTCAATTTCTCTTTCAACCCAACGAAAGGTCTTAATGGTGAATGGTGGAACTTTCAAATTGGAACAAAATTGTGGGTTTTGTTTTCATTCAAAATTTCACTTAATTATGCACAATGTTCTCTGAAAGGATTTCCTACCTCATGCAACTTTCATAAAGTATAATAAAATAAATAAATAAAGTATAATAAAATGGTCCGATTCTGTCGGACCAACGGTTGACGGTTCTTATGTGGATACGTCCCCCCCTGCCATTGTACAAGTTCCATTGTTCACCTTTTAAGATGACTAATTGCTTTGGTTTGGATCAAATCATGGATATTTCATTTTGGACGGTAAATGCTTGGACAGTGCAACATTCTAGAGAGTGATCCTTTTACACAGAATGCTCAACATGCCAGTTGTCCAGCGTTGCTCTAGAGACAAACGGCCAAGCCAGATTTGCAACACACAATGCAATAGACACATTTCTCAATCTATCTGAAATCGGGACACAATGTCTGACAATTTATCATTTGACTTTCAAATTCAACCTTAAGAGATGCCTTAAAGCAAAACCATACTTGGTAATCAATTATCTATCTGCTCAATTTGTCACTGCTCTAATTTTTATTCATATTATAACATTGTTTTGTCTTCTGTACTATGTTGTTATATGTAATGTACTGATAGTTATAAATCACCAATTTTAACGACCTGCTCAGGGACTAGAGATAAAAATGTGCTCTTTGCTAACTCTGGCTCATTGACTCTCAATGTCAAAACTGAAACGTTGAATAGGGTGCAGTGCACTGTCCCTGGTAAATAAATAAATGTTTAAGTGGCACGAATCCACATATCCAGTGTTATATTTGTTTACGTCTAAAACCGTGTGTGTGTGTGTGTGTGTGTGTGTGTGTGTGTGTGTGTGTGTGTGTGTGTGTCTGTCCCAGGCCCAGGCACTGATAAGGGACAGTCCGTCGCTGACCAGACTGGCCAACAGTCCTGCGTACCCTCTCATCTACATAGTACAACAGTTTATACACTGGCTCTTCATGGGCTACCCTCTAGTAGCATTCTGCCTCTTCACCTACGACAAATGGCTTAAGGTACCTCAGCAATTGCACTATAAGAACACACACCATGGACTAAGTCTGCACAGTTTAGTTTTATTTGTGTGTGTGTGTGTGTGTGTGTGTGTGTGTGTGTGTGTGTGTGTGTGTGTGTGTGTGTGTGTGTGTGTGTGTGTGTGTGTGTGTGTGTGTGTGTGTGTGTGTGTGTGTGTGTGTGTGTGTGTGTGTGTGTGTGTGTGTGTGTGTGTGTGTGTGTGTGTGTGTGTGTGTGTGTGTGTGTGTGTGTGTGTGTGTGTGTGTGTGTGTGTGTGTGTGTGTGTGTGTGTGTGTGTCTCTCTCACATTGAGTCAACATTTGAATGTATTATTTTACAATCTAATCACAAATGCGAGTACAAAATGCTTGAAAACCAGTGGTTGTAGACAAACGCATGGAGTCTCCAGAGATAGATGCTAGTTATGCTATCTAGATGTACAGTATTTTGATTAAACATGCAAGACCATTGTCATTACTTCTAAGAAACAACGGCACACGGTTGTTTATGTTTTAACCTTTTTAATTGTCTGTCCACTCTGTTTTCCAGGTGTATTCGTCGGTCTATTTCTGCGGTCACGTGTTCTTCTTGACAGCCTATTTAACCATACCGTACCTCCGTAAGGCACTGGTGCCCAGGAAAGAACGGACTGAGAAGAAGGAAGACTAAACTTCTACCTGGTAAACAAATTAGAACAAACCACCTGTTTTTGCCAGGTGCTTTTTTTCCCTCTTTTTAACCAGTGACGTGAGTGGTACTCTTTTACCAAATCCCAGTCCAACGTGAATTGATAGCTGAGTTACAACCAGACGGTAACGTTATAATTAGCGGTAAACGTTAATCTGTGGTGGTCCATCTGTAATGTATTTTGTCCAGGCTTTGATTGGCACATACAAATATTTTCAATATAGCCCGTACTTCTTTTCAGATTTGATTGTAATGCTGTGACTCTTTAAATTTGAGTTCCTGAAAAGCCCAGAGGGTTGCAGCCAGGGTGGCTCGTGGTGGTTAGTTAGCACTGTTGGCTCACAAGTCACAACAAGAAGTCTTGGTTTGAACCTGACCGTGGGCTCTCTGTGACTCTGTGGAGTTTGCATGTTCCGCTCGTGATCACGTGGGTTTCCTTCACGTCCTCCGGGCTCCTCCCACCAAAACAAATGCATGCAGGTTAATTTAATTTAGCTTTTTTTGCGAAACTCTGCATTATGTAATGTTTTGAATGTCACTCCGTTTTCCTCTCCATGCAGGTCACTAGCTGATTATCCACCCAGGACGCATCTGAAGGGAACTGTCTTAACAAGGAACAGATCAGAAAATATTTTAAGGCCTTTAGTAATATATATTATATGTCCGTGTAAAATAAAATTCTTTCTATATATTTTTTTGTGTTAAAAAAATGTGGGTGGGAGTTTTTACAAACATTGGGAGAAAACGTTTACAGGAAGTGACCGTTGTGCCACATGGGTAATCGTGAGCCAATCAGGGGTGATTTCCTGTTTTTCTTTTGTTCATTTCTTTCTCGTTTTTTTTTTTTTTTTTTGTATGTGGGCGGGGCACAAAGAACTTGAGAGACTGAAGTATTGTGTACACAAAGTTTTGCACTTGCCAGTCACGGGTTTTGAGTCAGTCGGTAATGACTCTGTAATAGTTTTGTTCTGTTTTATTTCCCTCTGTCTCTCTAAACTCATGTGCTCCCCACAGTCACTCATAGTGAACCTGAACAGGGCAAAGGGTTCTGGCACAACAATGTATTTGGCACTTTCAGATATAATAATAATAATAATAATGACATGCATTTTCTTTGCTTGTTTGGAAAAGTAAGGTCTGCTGCTCTGACGGGGAATGATAATATTGGGGGATGGGATTGTGGCACTCACTCGCAAACGAAACACTGTAAAACAACACTGTATACTAACACTCAACAACTCAGCTCAAAAATGGCCTTGTATTTCAATGAATGTTTATACATTTATTCTGGTTTTCATTTGATTTTCTTTTTTTTTTTTCGTGATGAGAGACTTGATTTTATATAGCTATTTTAGGAGGTTTTATGAGAAGAAAAAAAAGAAATTTTTGTAGCTTTGGATAAGGTTCCATCAAAGGGTTTTTCATTGTACATGTCCTGTTAATCCTCTTTATATGGACTTTTCCTGCCAACCACCTTATAATCTCTGTTTACTCTTTGTCTCTCCTACAATAGGCCTCAGCCCTCCCTTGCATTGATCTAATCTACTCTGCAGTGGTTTACATAGACCATAATGCCTTGTGCTTCTACAGTGCATGATACTGTCTGCTTGCTGGCTAATAATGCGCTGGCCTAAATATATGTTCACAAGATACTAAACGGTAAGATGGTCATTTAGACGTTTAGATGAAGACCTTTCAGTTTTTGTCACCTTTTCCCACCAAACGAGATATCTGAAAGAGTACTTGCTGTCATGGAATTTGCTGTGCATCTTCCTTTCCTCTAGGACCTAAATGTCCACTTGCACGCAATTTAACTCAAAATCAAATCAATCAGATTGGATTGCCATGAAATATGCTGATTGCATTCATTCATGGTTCATGTTCCCCTAGATGATGAACCCTGACTATTTATTTAACTGATCCCATCACCTTTAGTGCCACCCTCAGACCAAAATGTCAACTTTGCACACTACTTTAAGTGAATATGCAAACGTCCCCCCCGTCCCCGTCCCCCCGGTGGTCCAGCACAGTGGGTACTACTACTAGGGGGTACTTGTAGGGCTTTTTAAATCTTGTTTGGCAATAAACGTACCTTGCAATGTATTCTTAAGGTAACGCTAAACTGGAAACTGGTCTATGTAAACCACAAAGCAGCTTTTCTTCTGAGCAATCGGAGCTTCAGTTGCATTTCTAACAGGGCACCACATGACATCACTGGCTGTTATGGAGGAGAGGGGCATCTCGGTCTCCACTACACACCCAATCCAGGGATTCAAACCCACATCCGTTGTGTCACATGTATAACCTCTCGGTGACCACTGCTCTCCAGAGTCACTTCTAATCTCAGATCTACACAAATTGGGGGCTGAGAAGCTCTTTTAGGTACCTGGGGGTTGTCTACTATATTTAACTGGAGATCATAAAACATTTTAATTTAATTATCACCATCTTTTTGTATCGAGTGATATGCACTGTTTTGTTATGGTTAATATCATCAGTAGCGCTCTGACCGTTCATCTTGTTTTTTTTGTTTTGTTTTAGTAAGAGAAGTTGGTATGAATCTATACTGGGTCATCTCATCTTGCCAAGGGAAGGATTTTCTATTGGTCCTGGATGGTCTAGTCAGAGGCACAGTATGTGAAGGGAGAGCCACAACTCTGCTTCCCCTCTCAAAAAGAAGGGTTCCATTAAAAATATATAGGCCTACCTTTTTCTTATTTTTTCTTTTTGTGTTATTTTTGGGGGGAGAGTGGGGGGTGCACAAATTGTGAGCATATCTGAAAAAGTCATCCATAAGCAGAGATTTTTCATATATTTATTTAAACATGAAGCTGTATGTATGTAGCCCATATGAGTTTTCGTCCAAATGGTGGATCACTTTCTTTTTTTAATGTAACCCTTCGATTTGCAGAGACGTGTTGCATCTCATTGTAGCAACAACCCCGATTTTAATATTTATACATTACATCAGTGATTATTAATTGATGTAAAGTAATTGTTTCAAGAGACTACTTTTTTTGCCTTATTGCTACCAAATGTAAAATAGAAAAAGGAAAAAAATGGGGTGGGGGGGGTAATTTTAAATACATTTTGTAATGTTCATTAAAATGCTGGATTTAAAAGAACGAGCAGTTTGTGTGTGTCTTTGACTTTATCGTGTGTGTGTGTGTGTGTGTGTGTGTGACACTGTGTTTGTGTGTGTGTGTGTGTGTGTGTGTGTGTGTCTGTCTGTCTGTCTGTCTGTCTGTCTGTGCGCGTGCGCGCGCCATTCCCGTGCACTGCCCTCCATCTGTTTGACAGGAGCACGCACGGGGCAAGAGTGGCGATAATATGACGTAATTTTGCAGTCTGGGGCAGTGGAAGGATATCATGCAGGGAAAAGGGAAGAGGTGGCAGTGCCACTGAAATGTATAGAGTCTCTCATCCCGTACGTCATTTATCAAACCTATCGGTAAATGAACGTGCTGCCTCTGAAATGAATGATTCTGTTGGGTCTGTCTGACTACTAGCCTCACTCCACCCCGCATGCATTCAGCGGAGTGAGTGGAGGGGGGAGAAAATAAGCAAGAACAGCAATTTGGCAGGGAGCTGGTTGGCGAGGGAGGCCTTGAGAGAGAGGGAGGGAGAGAGAGCGAGAGAGAGAGAGAGGGAGCAGAGAGAAGGACGCAGTGTGGGCGGGTTGAGAAACGCCGAAAGGGGAGGGAATCGACGCCCAGCGTAATATTCCCACCGCCCCCCCTCCTCCTCCATCATCATACGTCTAACCGAAAACAAGGGCATCGCTCTCTCTCTCGGTCCTCCGTCTACACACTAGCCTTGCATTAATCTAGTCGGTGTATCGTTTTTTACGAGCATCGCCCTGATAACTAACAGAAAGAAGCAGGACAGTTGCGTCACCTGTGGTCTGGTGTGTGTTTGCTGCCCGTGGGGGACCAGCCAGGGGCGTGAGAGCAGCGGATGCTGCGAGGAGAGCGTCGGGTACCGAACGCATCATCACCATCATGCTCGCCACGGTAATGTGAAATCCACAACGTTGAATGTGCTCGTTTTTATAGCCGTTATACATGTCTCTGTGACATACTTAACTCCGTGCTAAGAATATTGATAAGCAGACGCCCAGACTCTTCGCATGTGATATGTCTGGGCAATAGTAAAACATTGAAAATCGATTGATTGTTGTCGCATTGGCATACGCACGTATGTAGCTTTATAGTCCTGAATTCTACTGATAAGTCTGACTCAGTCTGAATCCTGCCTGACCCTTTTGCACTGCATATCCAGACTAGAGCGCACGGGTTGAATTCCTATGCAGAAAAATCGTTTATAAATGTTGTTTTTTAACCCTCTTATATTTATCTTGAGGTAGGGAATGTGTGTCGCTGCCCTAAAGGATATTGTCATCGTATTATGTCACCTGCTGACACTATGGGATTCTTATAGTTGTGTCAGGTGCAGCTCTGCATTTTTCCTCCACACCACAATTAGGTGTGAAAACACACACGCGCAGGCAGACACACGCACGCACGCACGTACAGTACACACACGACCAGGTGCGTGCATGCTCCATCCATGCAGATGAAACCAAAACTGCACACATGCATTTTCATTTCGCAGGAATGCGCTATATCCACAAGACAATAGCATAGCCCATAGCGATCCAGGAGAACGGGATCTCTCTCGATCAAGGATCCCTTCATGCTGTTGGATTCAGTGATGCGTAGATTTGAGCAAGAGTATCACCAGCGATGCTCTTCCTCCAATATAGAGCATGATATAGCCTGTATGCAAATGCTTTTTCACTGTGCTTTGCTTTCCTCCCCGCACACACACACACACACACACACCATACCTACCTACCTACATACATACATAATACATATAGTATAATGTATACTGTATGTATATTGTAATAATGATATAGAGGCATGGAAAGCTCTTTTTTGCACCTGCAATTTCTTCCAATCCTAGGTCAGATTATTATTATTTTTGTCATGTCTCTCTTCTCCACCTGTGGTGTTGTTATGTGCATGTCTTCCGGTGTTGATCACTTCCTAATGCATGCTACTGTATTCATCCTCTTCTCCTATTCCTCCCCCCTCTCTCTTCCTCCCTCAGATGGACAGAATGAAATTTCTCTCCTTCCTCCTCCTTTGCTTGACTTCGGTTGCCGCTGGCAACAAAGGTCAGTTCCTCCTCCTTTCTCCTGTCAATTGTTGTGTATTGTTGAATATGTGTTTTTCTATCGCCATGGCAGCACAGCACACCTACCATGTGTACGTGTGTCAGAGCAATGGCTATTGTCTGATAATATACATGTATAGGCTGTATTTACTGAAATGGCGTAAAACGTCACATATGACATGCACCTTGGAGAATGCCACATCCGTCTATTGCGCACCTTGGTCCGTATCCTTCCATTTTGATGTATGTTGTAAGTGCACCGCGGGCAAGACCCTCATTGTGTCTGTGACGTGTCTGTGCTCGTGTCATCAGTATTGTGGACAGTCGAGGAAATGACAAATCTTTTTTCTCCTAGTCTGTGTTAGATTTATGATTGTAGATAACAGTGACGGTGATTGAACATCATCGGCCAAATTATTATCACAATGCACGAGAAAGTGACTGTGTGTGTGTGTGTGTGTGTGTGCGTGTGCGTGTGCGTGTGGAGGGGGAAATCAGAGGAGAAAGGGACACAGAGAGACGAGTAAGGCGTAGAGAGAGAGAAAGAGAGAGAGGGTGATTGAAGGAGAGATGGAATGACACGGGGAGACGGGGAGAGATTGCCACGAGAAGAAAGGGTGAAGGAGAGAAGATAAGCGGGAGGAGGTGACAGGTTGAGAGGTGGACACCGGGGGACTGTATAGGCACAGCAGCTACAGCGTATAGACAGTATTTTGATGATGAACAAATGGACGGTTATTAAGGAGAAATTGGAGCAGGTGGTTGTGTGTGTGTGTGTCCGTGGGGGTGGTGGGGGAGCGGGGAGTGGGGGGGGGGGGGGTGCATTTGCAAGATCAGGTGACACCAGAGCACAGGGGGAAAAGGAAGAGAGAGGGAGTGCTTGATGTATTGGAGATTCTGACTTTCGATTTGTACCTACATTTTGTTTTGACTGTGTTGTTCCACTTTTTGCTTTGGCAATGTAAACATATGTTTTCTCATGCCAATAAAGCCCTTTGAATTGAAAATTGAATTGCTTGTGTGTGTTGGAGGAGGCGGGGGGGGGGGGGGGGGGCATGAGGAGTGTTGTGGCATGTTATGTAGAGAGACTATAGTGGGGAGGCGTGCGAGAGAGAGAGAGAGGACAGAGTGGACAGAGGGGGATTCCTCTCAATCTATAATCCACTGCCCTGATGCTCAGATTAACTCTATACAAAGGAGGGATGAGTTGAGTGGACAGAGGAGTGAGTTGATGGATGGATGGATGGAGGTGGTGGTGGACAGGGAGGGGAGATAAATGACCAAAACATGGACAGAAGCAGATGATTGAGGAATTGCAGGCACTAGGGGAGGGCGCCAGTTCGGACCTTGAGGAAGGATGAGTATTTGTGGGAGGGGGGGGGGGGGGGGGTCTCCCGGCAGTGCCCCCTGATATCCTGATCCTGTCCCTGAACCAAGCTCTCACACACCGCAAACTCCTCACTGTTCATTTACCCGTGAGTGTATAAAAATACACCCAGGGTTTCCCCAAATAAATTATTGAAACCACAGTAGAGAGAACCAAATGGACCCTTATGGGTTATGGCCCGTCTCTAACTCAGAGAGGATACGAATGAAACCAAATGTTGTTCCGTTTGTGTGCTCTCAGTATTTCATTATTTTTTTTTGCTGTGCATACAGTCCGAGTGAGCCACAGTTATTCCTTGGTCTTGTTCTCTAGAGAATTCGAAACGGAGTGAGCGTAACGGAGTATTGCACAACATAAGAAGTGTCCGTGGTCGTTCTGTTTCTTTTTTCCCCCTTTCCGTGCGGAAGGCAGCAGACTCAGCAGTTAGTGTCGCTCTGCGCCGTTAAAGGAGACGGGAAGACGCAGCCGAGCGGCTGCGCACCGGGGCCTTTTGTTTGGCTCTTTGATTTTTGGAGTGTAAAATTGTCATCCTTCTAGCTCATTAACTTGGCCTTTGATCATTGGCACAGAACACACAGCAGAGGGATGAATAATTAATTTGCAATTAAAGGTGAATTTGCAGCGAAACAACTGCCATTTGATTTTGACATGCACATATTTTTTTTCTCTCCTTTTTTTTCTCCTTCTGTGTACGCCTGTGAGGTTTGCCGCCCGTGGCAGGCATACTCATGGCTGATTGATATGTGCAATATAGCTCTCTGTGATAAGGTGAAATCTGACTTGGTTTTAATTATTCTGTCAGCAAGGTGTGTGGTGTAGCAGAGAGAGAGTGAGACAGAGTGTGTGCGTGCGTGTGTGTATTACTATGTATGTGTGTATAATGTGTGTGTCCTGAAAGTCATTAAATTGTGTTTGTGGTCGCACTGGTCACACACATAACACACATACATACATTGTGTGTTTCTCCAGTCACGAGAAGCACACATAGTCACTCTGTCCTCTGCCATAATGGGGGCTGTTAAAAATAGACTCGTTTGTTCTTCTCTAATTGCTTCGTTTAACCCAAAGCCTCTCTGCTGGGGTCTCTCTCTCTCTCTCTCTCTCTCTCTCTCTCTCTCTGTGTATGTCTGTCTCTCTGTCTCTCCGTCTCTCCTGCTTCCTCTGTTACGTTTCAGCCAATAAGCACAAGCCATGGATCGAGACAGAGTACCAAGGGATTGTCATGGAGAATGACAACACGGTGCTGCTCAATCCCCCACTCTTTGCCCTGGACAAAGACGCTCCCCTGCACTATGCTGGTAACAATGCACATACATTTGGCCATCTATCAGTGCGTCTCAGCCTGCTGGGGACGGGATCCAAAAAGTGGGCCGTGGGATGTTCTGATAAGGGCTGTGGAGAATGAGCCTCTGTATATATAATGGACTGCAGTGGTGCTCAACTGTTTTTTTCTTTTTAATTTCAAGGACCTTCAGTTTGGTACAATACAATACTCTACAAAGCACACTGGAATAAAGCTCGATAAGTAGAATCATGCACTCACTCTAATGCAGAGGTTCTCAAACCTTCTTGGCTCAGGTCATACCGCTGTAAATAATATTTACATCCACGGCAACCCCTGATTTACATTGATTCTAGCCCATTACATTCATGTCATAGATATTACGGTATGTAAATATGTAAATCCTTCCCCCTAAGATACAGTATGTCGTGAAGAAAACTTGAGAGAATATCAGTTTCTATTAGGACAGATTGAAAATAACTTGAGCACTTGAACCCCGCCATCCGTATTCTGGGGGGAACGTTCACCAAAAAAAAGCCTATCTATAATCTCACAACGCATCACGCTGTGGCGCGTTGTAAGCTTGCAGATCGGCTATTTTTGGCGAAGACATTTGGTGTAGATTGAAAAAGAACAAACCAAGTTCAGTGTAACTTTACTACTCTGTATACTTAATAGACCCTACACTGTAGGGTCTGGTGTAGTCAAAGGCAGCCACAAATATTGGAGCTATCGTGTGAGACAGTGTGTGCTTACAGTTTAAGAGGCACAGAAATGGCTTCTGAGGAAAATAGGTCAAACCCAAACCCAGCCCTTCTAGTGCTCAGCATCGGCGATATTTGAAATATATTTAGCTTTCATTTGGCCCAGGTGGTGTGGCTGCAAAAAAACACCGTTGCTACTAGCTGACCATTGTAAAGGGAGGGATATTTATATCTATTTAGTATTTGGTTGCATGTACTTCATCATAAAACACGCACACACACACACACACACACACACACACACACACACACACACACACACACACACACACACACACACACACACACACACACACACACACACACACACACACACAACACAATCTTGGCACATGCACAACATGCAACATGCACCATAACACACAATGTGGTCACTTGACCACATTCGGGCGGAAGGGGTTTATCTATTGGAGGCAACGTCCATCCATCGAAAACCAGGGTATTCCTTCAGGAATTACAATTATTAGAAGCCATGAAATCAATCATGGCCGCAAACTATTTTTAGACAGTCCGACAGACTCATAGTGTAATTCAACCTCCTCATTGGTGGATCTGTCAGCGCAGCAGTATTAGTGCTCTACTCTGCATACAGAAATAAGATTATCACGTCTGCTTGGGAACACTTTGAGTCCATTCTGCAGAGTATTCATTGTCTGCTTGAATTAGGATGGATCCACTAACATCACTCTGGGGGTGGAACGGGGGCGGGGGGCTCTATTCACATTGATTGGGTTTGTTTCGTCCATAGAAGGAGGCTAGTATCAGGTGCTGTTTGTCCAGGAGATGCTTGGCTTAATAAATTACATTCTGTTCTATTTCTGTCAGGGTGGTTTTACAAAGGCAAATTAAATGCTACTTCATGAAACTCTCCAGATATTTTGGGGGGTTCTTCTGACTAGGGTTGGATGGTATTGACAAAAGCTTCTATTGTGACGCAAGCTTTGCCTGAAATCAATTAATTTGAATCCCCTTGTGCATAATTTATAGGTCAAGGACTCTTACCCTTTGTATATGTTTTTCCTCTAGAATAAAACAGAACTCCGTTCTCTTGTTGATTTTTTCTTTCCCCCCCCCCTTTTTGAGTGGTGTAAACCACTCCTACAACTGGCTTTGTTAGTCTGTCTGTGCACAAAAAATGAGCATGGTTGCTATGGTCACCCAGTTCACACGGGTGTGATTTCATTACGTCAGACATTACGTCAGACCACAGCTGATCAGTCTATATAAGACCTTACACCACTCAGTTCACACGGGTGTGATTTTTTTTCTTACTATGAATGTTATGAACATAATATTCACTAACCATCGTCGACGATTACATCCCTCACACTGCTGCTGTCTTCATCCTTAAAACCTCAGGGGAGATCTGTGGCTTCCGGGTCCACAATGGTCCATCTGGTTCCGGCTCAGTCCAGTTTGAGGCGGTGGTTCTGGATCGTTCCACCGGAGAGGGCCTGGTCCGGTCCAAGGAGCCCCTGGACTGTGAGAGCCAGCGGGAACACAGCTTCACCATCCAGGCATACGACTGTGGAGAGGGCCCGGATGGAGTCAACAGCAAGAAATCACACAAGTCAGTTTTCACACAGTATACATTATTTATTTTACTTTTTAGATGTGACAGCCGAAAACTGAGGGCAGAGAGACGGGGAAATACACCTGCAACATAGGTCTTCAGCTTGAGTAGGACAGGGGATGTTGCAATCATGTTGTCAACGCAATATTCAGTCAGCTACTGGCTCGCTCCTCTAACTCCATTTTAACTGCTTTTTCTTTCTTCTTTTTTTATTGAAAGCCTGTCAACTATTTGTATTCAGCCTACATTAGTGTAGTATTAGTTTAGTATTTTAGTTGAGCGTCCACGCACGGCACCCCAGGCAAGTCAGCTTTGAGTTCTCCTATTTAAACCCCCACACCCACTCCTAACTCTCACCTTATTTGAATATTTATCCAGGGAATGTAGCGTAGTCCATTTACAATTTAGCTATGTATCATGCTCTCGCATTCTTACCTAGAAGCTACATCGCAAAAGAAAACCCACATGCCACAGTCATCCACTAAGCAGCTCTGTGGTACCGTAAGGTATTCTTTTAATAACTGTGTTTGCTAAGTATTTCCCATGGCATTTTTTTCCCTCCACCATGTAAGGATGCATGCGAAACGCTGCCGGATATGTACTCTGCATATCATCACAATACAACCTCTTCATCTCCGTATCTCCCCTGCCCCCCCCCCCCCCCCCCCCACCCACCCCCACCCCCGGCCCCCCCCCTCTCCACTCATCTCTACCCCCTCAGGGCCACGGTGCATGTGCGTGTGAATGACGTCAACGAGTTTTCCCCCGTGTTCGTGGAGCGTCGCTACGAAGCCTCGGTCCCCGAGGGCCGTCTGTTTGATCGCATTGTGCGCGTGGAGGCGCTGGATGCCGACTGCTCCCCGCAGTACAGCCAGATCTGCTTCTATGACATCATCACTCCCAGTGTACCCTTCGCCATTGATAATGATGGTGAGATCCCCGCAAGTGTTCACAGTCACTTAATTTTTGTTATTCTTAGTATATTGAAATGTCTCCTGTGTCTTTTCACTGTACAGGGAAAGGAGAGGGGAGAGAGAGAGAGAGAGGGGGGAAATTAATGCAAGGCAGCGATAAAGTATGGCATGTGATTTGACCCATGACCTCATGATCAGTCGTGTGCATACTGCCTACAAAGCGTTATAAATGCGGGTTATAAATGTTTTAGCGCCCAGGATGCCTTCTGGTTTATATGAAACATTCTGAGCTGAGGGTCCATCCATGCCCCCTGTGTATTTACTAAAAAAAACAAAACAGTGAAAATAGTTGAAGTTGTGTGGGAGTGCAGAGTAGAAATTATATCTGATTCATTAGGCAGTATAGAGTGGAGGGATGGGCTGTGTGGACCTCAAGACAGATTTTAATCAATTTACCACATTTTAACCCGCCGCATGAGTTAGCCTGAGCCTGAGGTTACGTACTTATTTTATAGGATTCACTGTATTTTCCATGTAGCCTTGGATGCAGCCGCACATTCACAATTCAACAGCAACACTCACTCACTTACTAGACAGTATTGTTGATCAATACTTTTTCCGATCACCCAATCCAATGGGGACAACCCTAGTTGCGGTAGTGAGATATTTCATTTGGTCTATGCTGCATTGAGTTGATATGATATGCAGGACAGGTACTTAATTCCTCTCCCAGGTAATTTCTGTGGGTCGACGATTGTATTGTGACTCTACATAAACATTGCAGCAGCGGTTTGGTTTAATATAGCAGTTTGACAGTAGCTGGTAACAGAGATTACTGGTTAGATTTATAAAATATAGGACATGATGATGAGCTGGATTTGAATTTGTTACCGGCGATTAGAGATGTTACGATGTTTATTTTTTTGCTCCCGATCCGATTCTGATCATTTGAGTATCTGCCGAGACCGATTTTTCCCAGTCCGATATTAATATTTTTTATAAATATTACAATAGTACGATATCCAAAATCACAGACAATATCCAGTCTAATATCATGAAATGGATATAATATTGATACAAGGACATTGATACAAGGATACAAGGGGTGGCGGTGGCTCAGGGGGGCAAGGTTGCCAGTTCGAACCCGGGCTCCCCCAGAGTTAGTGTCGAAGTGCCCTTGAGCAAGTCACTGAACCCCTAATTGCTCCTGATGTGATGGTTGATGCCTTGCCTTAATGATGCTTACTTATGTAAACTCTATCCCTACATAGAATGATGTGCACTCCCCAGTTGAGCATATAAGTATTCTATGGACTTTTGAGGTTTGGCGTTAAGTCCCATATTGTATGAATAGCGTTGGATCTTTTTTAAAGAGGAAAAAAAGGCTGCAACTTTAAGTCCATTGACAGGTCAGCGGAAGATCGATCGCCGACATTTTGTACAGTGGCTTAGAAGACCAATTTTCACAGGAGCCGTTCTTTTGCTGTGACTTTGCAGAATTGTCCGGGGCTCACATCAGATTGTGGAGGATGAGTGTATCTTCTGTATTTTGGGTCAGACTGATGCGGCAGCACAGACACCTTTTGTTCTGAGCCTGTGGAAAATGCTGTAGCCTTGTCATTGTCTATTCTCTTTTCTCTTTCGCTCTACCTCTCTCTCTCTCTCTCTCTCTCTCCTTCTTCTAGTCCATTTACCTCTGGCTATCTCTTTCATCCCCTCATCATTCTCCCAGTCCCTGTTTTTTTTCTTCCTGGACTCATTGTTTTGCGGGTTCACATGCTGAGGCTGTCAACCTATCATTGTTGCTCACTCTGCCTTTGTCTCTGAAAATAGGAACAGGCCTGTCGCTTTTCATTTTCTCCCCTGTCGTTTACCATCCCTGTTTTTCTCTTGTGGCTTTTTGCACTGTGAGTATAATATACTGAGCAGTATTTGGGGCACCTCTTAAGTGTGTGTTTTACCAGGGAACAGAATGGTTTCATTTGAACCACACAAACCCAAGCATCCGAATTCTGGGATAATAGGCGAACATTGAGTGAAAGTAGCAGATTTACAATCTCACAATGAATCCCGTTGGGATGGGTTGTGAGTTTGTAGATCAGCTATTTTGGGGAAAAGGATTAAACAAAGTATAATGGGTTTAGGTGGTTATGGCATAATTGTGTATCTTTGTGCCTTTTGAACGTGCATGCTTATTGATTATGACTAACCCTTATTCTGTTTGTCTTTCACATTATTCCTCCTTTCTTTCTTTCTTTCTTTCTTTCTTTCTTTCTTTCTTACACCCCTTTCCTCCATCTTTTTTTTCATTCATGCCTCCTTTTCATCCTTTCTGCATTTCTCCCTCCTTTTCATCCTTTCTGCATTTCTCCCTCCTTTTCATTCTTTCTGCATTTCTCCCTCCTTTTCATCCTTTCTGCATTTCACCCTCCTTTTCATTCTTTCTGCATTTCTCCCTCCCTTTCATCCTTTCTGCATTTCTCCCTCCTTTTCATCCTTTCTGCATTTCTCCCTCCTTTTCATCCTTTCTGCATTTCTCCCTCCTTTTCATCCTTTCTGCATTTCTCCCTCCTTTTCATCCTTTCTGCATTTCTCCCTCCTTTTCATCCTTTCTGCATTTCTCCCTCCTTTTCATCCTTTCTGCATTTCTCCCTCCTTTTCATCCTTTCTGCATTTCTCCCTCCTTCTCATTCTTTCTGCATTTCTCCCTCCTTTTCATCCTTTCTGCATTTCTCCCTCCTTTTCATCCTTTCTGCATTTCTCCCTCCTTTTCATCCTTTCTGCATTTCTCCCTCCTTTTCATCCTTTCTGCATTTCTCCCTCCTTCTCATTCTTTCTGCATTTCTCCCTCCTTTTCATCCTTTCTGCATTTCTCCCTCCTTTTCATTCTTTCTGCATTTCACCCTCCTTTTCATCCTTTCTGCATTTCACCTTCCAATTCCTCTCTTTCTCCTTTCAAACCGTCCATGTATTCACCTCTGCTTCTCTCATGTTGGGTTCGTCCTCCTCTCTGTCTCCTAGGTAACATAAAGAACACGGAGCCGCTGGACTCAAAGCGGCAGCGCGTTCACACCTTCTGGGTGACGGCGTTTGACTGCGGGAAGAACCGCGCGCAGGCCGACGCGCAGGTGGTCGTCACCGTCAAACCTTCCTGCAAGCCCGGCTGGATCGGTATAACCAATAACTTCTTCTAATCTTAGTGGCATTTATAGACAGCACAGTGGAGAGAGACAGGAAATGGAGGGTAAAACAAACAAAGGTCTATATCTATACCTCTGCTCTCATCTAGGAATAAAGCCTAATTCATGATTTAGGTTGATCGATGAAAATGAATGATTTTAAACGTAAAACAATCAGTAACATAAGGGAAGGAGTTTCGTACGTTTTCAAATACGTTCGGAAATGTCTGAAAATAGCAAATAAATAAATAAAAAGCCAATCTACTCGCAATGTGTCGCATCATGCTATTTCGAACGTTTTCGATATAGTGCTTGAGTGGTTAAAAGCTCCCAAGTTGAAGTGGACATGAGAAGCTGTAGAGATACTGTATCAGAGGCCCACTTGTATCTCTGGTAATGGAATCAAATGATTCAATCTGGTGGTTGTTTTTCATTGGACATTGTTGGCTGGGCTAACTGGCTCCTCTATATCCACGGATGAATACTCCCACATGCGTGAATCAGCTGGGTGTATTTACAGTATACCAATTACTGGCTTGTTGAGATGAGAAGGTTGCTTTGGGGGAAAAACTGACGATGCACGAGACAGGAGTGAATATTTGACTGAAATGGTCCTCCTTTTCTCACAATGGGCTGTGTGTACTTTAGCGTAGCACTTGCCGTAGCACTTGCCCTAGCCTCGACGACCTTACACGCGTATGCAAAGGCTCAACTTATGTAACTTAGATAGCATTTTATGTCATAGTTTAATTATATAGATATTCCACTGGTAGGTTCTTAGCTTACATATGATTCAAGATGACTATTTTTATGTATATGATGTATTACCATGTTTTTGTTCTTGCTTAATGTAAATCGCTCTGGATTAAGAGCGTCTGCTAAATTGTAAATTGTAGTGAATGTTGCAGTATGAAGATGTATTGTTGGTGTTTATGTTGTATTATGAACACGAGATAACTTCCTTGGTTGATAAGCCATGGTTGATAAGGGAATCTTCTTGGTTTGTGAACCTGGCATGCATCATTTTGACGTGTGTGTGTGTGTTTGTGTGTGTGTGTTGTGCGTGCGTGCGTGCGTGCGTGCGTGCGTGCGTGCGTGCGTGCGTGCGTGCGTGCGTGCGTGCGTGCGTGCATGCGTGCGTGCGTTCTTTCAGGATGGACCAAGCGCGTGGAGTACACTCCAGGGTCAGGCAGCATCCCTCTGTTCCCCAGCCTGCGTCTGGAGACGTGTGAGGAGACCGTATGGAACATCCAGGCCACTGTAGACCTGCAGACAGGTCATATTGGGAAGGGCTGTGATAGAGACAGCTACTCGGACAGATCTGTGCGCCGCTTGTGCGGTGAGTTCTGCTTTGTAACTGACACAAGACTGACCCATACACACACACACACACAGTAGAATCTGAGATGGTCAACGCTCTTTGCCCTAGTCCAGAGGACCAGAACCTGGAGCCTTGCGCAGCACGTACTGTACAATGAAAAGCATTCTTCTTCCGCTGTATTCTTTTAAAGGCACGGTTGCTTTTTGTCATTGAGATGGTTGGTTGGCATGTTGAGCAGGAAACAACACGAGGGAGTCATACTGTAGGAGAAGCGTTCATTTTGATCCTAGGCCAGGATGTGGTGTTGCTTCAGAGACAGGTCTTGCAAGAGCATACCGGTGGTGGTGTGGCATGTTTAGCCCAGCTGGTGACAGCTGGTATACTTGACATTACTGACGATCATTTCCCAAAGCGTACCGTGTTTTTTGAGGGTCGCTATTGAAGACTATGTCATATTTCAGCCTGAGCCAAGTCTATATGGGACTTGTTTGTTTAGAGCACTTATGACGTAAATCGTTTTCCGGCCAAGTCTATGGAGTTTAATGTAATGTTTAGGGCAGTAAATGACGATGCAAATATAAATACATATTGCGACCCTCACTTCGCCCACGTGTGATTCTTTTATATCTTCAAGGAAGGCAGTCTAGAAGAAAATAGACTGTATCTTATGAATGACATTCAAAGTGACTCATTAATGCCGACAGACATATCAGCCAGAGAAACAGATCCTTTTATCATCTGAAAGTTTGAATACAAAATATTCTCACAGTTGAGTTTTAAAAAGCCTATTTTAGTCATGGCTTTTTAGCTTGGCAAAGTAAAAACAACAACAACTACAACGCGTTTTTCGGCTCAAGACCAACGCGTTTTTTGGCTCAAGAGCCTTCATCAGGGTCCACTTATACCACCTAACAATATTTGGAAAATGGTCAGTAATGTCAGGTGTAATTCTGTTCTCAAAATGCGGTCCGGGAAACCCCAGGGGTCCTTGAAGGCGTTCTAGGTGGTCCCCAGCTAGATTATTGATAGTTAAGGACCAAATGGCCCCTTACGGATCTGTAACTGTGAGTGGTTCCATTTGGTTCCTTTTCTACACTCTCAGAGTTATGGTGATATGGTGATCCTTTGAATTTGAATATGTCGAGACCTTAGAGTATATATTATATTTAGGAACAGAGTGCATTCTGGGCCCAGGCGGTGGCGTAACCGTCTGGGCACCCGACTGGTAATCCAGTCGCAGTGTGCCGCGGGTTCGACTCCCGAGCCCGACACGGCCTTTACTGCATGTCTTCCCCCATCTCTCTCCCGTTTCCTGTCAGCCTACTGTCTGTCCCTTCAAAAACCAATAAAAGGCGTAAGCCGCAAAAAAAATATCTTAAAAAAAAAAAAAAGAGTGCATTCTGGGATGGATTGGACCCAAACACATGAACGCGCTGCCGTTGACTATCATTGCACGTGTTCACGTGGGTTTATGTATGAAACGGCGTTCACGTGTCATCATGAATGTGCGCAATGATAGTCAACGGACCAGCGCGTTCATGTGTTTGGGTCCAATACCAAATTCGGCCACTATGTCCATTTCGCCTCAGGGTTTCCTCCGGGTGCCGTCTCTATTCATAAGGTCGAGACCCACATGCTGTATACCCGCAGAGAGGGACATAAAATGTTGTACTTCTATCAGTATTTTCACATCCTTCCTCTCTTGTCCACATGGCCAGGCGCTGTAAGGGGCGAGGTGGACCTACTCCCGCCCCCTTCCCCCGCGGCCAATTGGACCTCGGCTCTGCCCACTCTCCCTTCCTCCGATTCGTCCCTGGTGTTCTCCTTCAACGGCTCCACCAACGTGGCGGTGGTTCCCGACACGGTGGTGTCCGGCGTGTCGGGAGACCACTTCACCCTGCAGCTGTGGATGCGACGGGGCGGGGCCAACGTCCAGCCGTCCACCACTCAGACGAGAGCTAGCCGCAAAGAGGAGGAGACCATCGTCTGCAGCACCGTCAAGAATGGTCAGTCACACCTGTCAGTCATGGATGTTCTGACCCAGTTTACCTCTGGTTACAGTTGACATGGTTTCAATACATTCCATGATGACAGACTGTTTATCTGGAATTTCTATTTTTACCAGCTGCTTGCAAAGCATGCAGCCTGGTCTATGCCTTGCTCTGAAACTTGCAACACCGCAAATTGCGAGAGACCGACACCTAGTCGACATTTCGGGTTGCCTAGTCCGCATATTTCCAGTTGCCTAGTCCGCATATTTCAGTTGCTTGCCTGGTTTGGTTTTTGGAGGCTGCTTACCTTATTTCTGTCACGACAGTTGCCACCACTGGCAACAACCCATAACATCCCATCGTCTGCACGGCATGGCTAGTCGAGCAGTTCTGATTGGCTGCCTCGTCTCCAGCCATGTTGCCTCAGAATTCTTTAGGGTCACTAATTTGAGCATAACAGCGGAGCGCAGCTAAAAAGTGGCATAACGTCAGCAGCAGACCCACAGATAATAATAATGCAGCTGGTAATTAATTGATTTAATCAATTTGGGCTTGTTTGAGGAGCTCTAGCCCCTTCTATGTCCAGCTTTTAGGGTTTGTGTAACTGTAAACACAAACATTGAAGACAAAAGTGAGGACACAAATTGTGATTGGCCAGAATGAGATGATGTAGGATGACGTATGATGAGCGCTCCCCACTTCACATGGGTGTGATGTTTTTAAACAAAGTCTAGCAAATCAAGCACTGTGTGTTTCAATTGACATTGACATCAAATAAATAGATAATGGGATCCGTAGCCCAAAACGTAACATATTGAGAGAAAATCTCAAGAACTGTGCCGAGAATATGGTGTGGTGTTTTACTAAGAGAGTAGGCCTACAAATATGTTTTCTTCCTCACATGTACACCAGGAGAATGCTGAAGGTGGCTAGAAAGAATTCACAGAATGGCAGAGAATGAAAAAATCCACATGGGGAAAGTGGATAAATTACTCTGTCGCTCAAAAACGACCACCAAGGTGCCCTTGGCTTGCATGAGGCATTTAACCCCCATCTACTCTATTAGACCTGCTTATTGGCACACAGGGAATACTGTGGTTGTATGCAGCTCCATATGAATGTTGCGTAACCGGATACTATCGCAGCAGGAAAATGACTGTATTTCCATGGATGTAAATACTCAGTCAGGGTGAAACGAGTGCTAGAGATCAGTGCGATCAGATTCTATACAAGGGATCGATACGGCCGGAGACTGCTTCATAGATAGTATATATTATTCTTGGGTGAACAATAGCAGATACTGTATAAAAGCTATTGAAAAAAAAATCACTCCCGTGTGAAGTGAGGGGCGCTCTTATCATCAGACATCATCGTACGACATACATCATCTCATTCTGGCTAATCACAATTTTGCGTCCTCACTTTTACGACTCTGATCAGCTATATGGGCGGCAGTGGCTCAAGGGTAGAGTGGCCGGGTTCCCAGTTCGATCCCGGGCTCCCCCAGAGATAGTGTCGACGTGTCCTTGACCAAGACTCTGAACCCCTAATTGCTCTCGATTTTCCGGTCGGTGCCTTGCATGGTTTCCTCTGCCATCGGTGTATGAATGTGTGCGTGTGTGAATGTAATGCATAATTATGTAAAGCGCTTTGGATAAAAGCGCAATATAAATGCACCATTTACCATTTACAGGGTTGAAGTAGTAACTAACCACTGATTACAACTCTAACCCATTTTGGGCGGGAACCCCTTTTGGTGTTTCAAGCATTCTGTTATACTTTAGCTATTGAAAAATAGCTAAATGAACTTGTAGGTCTGCTATTTTTTAAAAATCTTTGAATAGGTATATTCTTTCAGAGCGAACATTTTTTTTATTTCGACGTCAGGCCTAAATGGGCTAAAGTCTAAACTGCAACACTGACTGGGTTCTGTTTCCCCCTGCTCTCTCTCTCTCTCTCTCTCTCTCTCTCTCTCTCTCTCTCTCTCTCTCTCTCTCTCTCTCTCTCTCTCTCTCTCTCTCTGTCTCTCTGGTCTCTCTCTCTCTCTCTCTCTCTCTGGTCTCTCTGGTCTCTCTCTCTCTCTCTCTCTCTCTCTCTGGTCCTCAGATGACTCCATCTCCCACTATTCCCTGTCCGTCCACGGCTGTCGCCTCTCTCTCTTCTACTGGCCTGACGTCTCCGCCGCGCGGCCCGTCAAGTTCCTGTGGAAACTGGAGCAGGTACTGTGGGAGAAGGCGTCAACAGCCAGCAACTCATGTTTTTCTTTTTACTTAAGTAAAATACCATACCATACCATAATATAAAAATGTATCTATTATACATTTGAAAACATGTGCCCAAGCCCAGGAAAGGAACATAAAGTCACCAGCTACTACGTCACTGACACGCTGCAACACGCTGCAACACACACTGCAACAACACACTAACACGACACAGTCTTACCCTCCGCGTCGATCCACGGCTATCTCCTCATGTCGCGCCGCACGGCCACACTCAACAACACCCGCGTAAAAACTGTCATTGCACTGACACTACAGCCGCCTCCCGTCCACACTCACAAACAACAGCAATATCACTAATAAACACAAACACGCCACAAGCACCGACACCCCCGCCTAATTTGTTGCCACGTCTATGAAAACAAGCACAGAAAAAATGCCATTCAACACGCTACTTACAACTCGCTTACAATTCGCAGACCTGGCAACACTGCATCCCGTGATTCCACTCTTTTCATTGGCTGCGCCGCCAACATTGTCAAACATTGTTGCCACGTCTATGTAAACAAGGCCGCAAACCCTGACTTCCTACAGCCTACAGCCTATACTTTCACACACTACCACTCGCTTACAATACGTGGACCTGGCAACACTACATCACCCCTTCCCAATGGCTCACAACCCCACCACGTGACCCACGTGTGTTTCGTGTTACCTTTCACACTTCCGGAAACACTACCGGAAGTTACACGGTACACACACACACACACGCACACACACACACACACACACACACACACACACACACACACGTGCGTGCGTGCGTGCGCGCGCGCACACACACACACACACACACACACACACAGTGTACAGCCTGCCGGAAACCAAAAGTAGAAGAAGACGAAGAACAACAACACAGCTTCTACACTGATTCTAACTTGGATGGAGAGCGCCGCGATTACATACACAGTTACAATCATGCAAACACGACCGCGTCGACACCTGGCGTGGTACAATCGGGACGAACCGAGGCGCATATATGGATAACAACAACAACACTACACGCACACGCTGCAACAACGCGCTGCAACACAAAACGTAAGTCACGTATGTAACTATGGTTCTATGAATCCTAGATGACTGCTTAACACTGGATGATTGGCGTCCAGTGTTAAGCACTGCCTCTGGCAGTCAGTAAGGATGAAATAGAACAGCTGTGTACAACGCAGTGTCACTGCAGACACGTGTGTGTGTGTGGTGTGTGCGTGCGTGCGTGCGCGGGGGGGGGGGGGTTTCGGATCGCCTCGCGATGCAGCTGAAATGGCACACACACACACACACACACGCCACAAAACGCTAATAATAATAATAATAATACACAATTAGAACACTACACTAATCATAACAACAGTACAGCACAGTACAGTACACATGAGTACAGTACAGAAAGAAAGCTCACATCAGAATATTAATCCATGTAATAATAATAATAATCATAAAACATAATAACACAACACTAATAACTATAATATCAACAGTACAGAGAACAGTACAGCACATCAGAATATTAATCCATGTAATAATAATAATAACAATAAATAAGCACACAACACTAATAACAGTACAGAGAACAGTACAGTACACATGAGTACAGTACAGTACAGTATACTGTTCCTGCGCCTTGCCATGCTCTCTTTCAATCATAATAATAATAATAAATAACAACACTACACTAATAACAACAATAATATCAACAATACAGCGAACACTACAGTACACATGACTACAGTACAGTACAGTACAGTACAGAAAGAAACCTCACATCAGAATATTAATCCATGTAATAATAATAATAATAATAATAAATAATAACACAACACTACTAACTATAATATCAACAGCACAGAGAACAGTACAGTACAGTACATCAGAATATTAATCCATGTAATAATAATAATAATAAAAAAACACTAATACAACAGTACAGAGAACAGTACAGTACAGTACACATGACTACAGTACAGTACAAAGACTTACAGTACAGTACAGTACAGTATACTGTTCCTGCGCCTTGCCATGCTCGCTTTCATACGCACATACACAAAACCAAACAGGGCCACTCAGCCAGCTTGGCAACTTTGCGCTTTCCAAGCAAATGCATAAATGAAAACATCATGGGTTGCCATTGCCTTCTTCCCATTTGCGATGCATCGCGTTAGGATGAGCGGGCCGAAGGCCCGCGAAATTCTAGTAGCATATATAGCAAAATATAGCAAATATAGCATGTATAGAAACGTTAGTCGTTTGTATACTAGCACCTAAATAAAAGGCTTAAAATGTCCATGCTGCTCCAGTGGTTAATTTATGTTTTGTAATACAAATATCTGCATATAGTAACTATAATTAACTGAAGCTGTCAAACTGTAGTACAAAGTACAATATTTGCCTCTGAGATGTAGTGTAGTAGAAGTACTCCACTGCTGGCTGGGATGTGCTGATCAGCGTGTTGACTCACTGTGTGTGAACAGGGCCGATGCTGAGGGAATGTGATAAGTGCACGTTAATAGTGATTTATGTGTTGGCTTATATGATTAAGGAACTGCGTGAAATGCTTCCCAGCTGAGTGCTTGCCTTTTGGAATGTTAGTAAACTTCAGAAAGGCTGGAATGTACTGTAGGTGTGCAGGAGCGATGGGGAATGAGTGTATGGAGGGGAGTCTATGGAGGGGGGGGGGGGGGTGTGTGTGTGTGTGTGTGTGTGTGTGTGTGTGTGTGTGTGTGTGTGTGTGTGTGTGTGTGTGTGTGTGTGTGTGTGTGTGTGTGTGTGTGTGTGTGTGTGTGTGTGTGTGTGTGTGTGTGTGTGTGTGTGTGTGCGCGCATTTACATTTACGTGTGCGCGTGCATTTACGTGGGTACGTGTGCGTGCATGCATTTACTCGTGTCTCTGTGCGTGCTTGTGCGCGTGCCTGTCTACATGTTTTGACTGCAGCCGCTGCTCCCAGACAGATTGAACTTGGCTGGATTAAGTGACTGCGAAGCTGATAGAGAGATTTGTCAAATCCCATTCTGTCTGAACCACTATCTGTATTCCCTGCAGTCTAGCCGCTCCCTCAGTCC